>NC_092748.1:43780662-44082155 GCF_047496795.1 Chiloscyllium punctatum
CTTCTGATTTCTCAATCCCCAGACTCCAGTCCCCCTCTATCCTGATCAGTATGCACACTGCTGACACCATTCCCCACTATCGAGATGGGATTTCCTTTCTGCTCTGTGGATATTGCCTGGTGCCATAGGCCTAGCAGCAAGGCAGCCAGTCAGTCTCCTACTCTGGCTGGCTGTGGCCTCAGAACAGAGGGAAAATAAAATATTAATCAGGTCCTGCTGTTAAACTTGGCAGAGCACGTTTGTTCTGGCTTTCCTGACTTCATTCCAGCTCCCCTCTGCATCTTATATTAGCATGTGCTGTCTTAACCTTCTTCTCATTGTTTTCTCAGCTTTCGGTTTTATCTATTCATTATTCCATCATGCAATCCCACTCCAGACAAAACTTTTTTCTTTCTTTTGTATAGTCATACCTTTGCCCTTTGTACCATGAAATCTTTTATCACTTAAGCTCTCCTGTCTTCTATCTGTCATAACCAAACCTTCCCTCTTGTTCCACCTCTCTGCTTACCTTTTTTTTCGTTTACTCAAAACACCTGAAACATTAAATCCATTTCTGTTTCCACAAAATGCTGCCAAGTTCTTGCCACACTCTCTTTTTTTCATGACCTTTTCATGGGGACATTTCTAACTCAGTTGATTTCACTGGTGGCTGGCTCAGTGGTAGGGATCCACGGGTCTGGTGGAGCTGTGGGTGAAAAACTGAGCTTCATGATCTCTGTATAAATGTGCCCTTGTGCAAAATTCTGAAATTGTGGCCAGAATGTAGAGGGTAATGGCTGAATGTGCACCCTCAAAAACCCCACAGTTCCAGGCTATCATATCAGTCACAGTCTGCGACAAAATACTTGAGAGAAGTGGTGTTGTTGTGGTTGGGGGTATGTTTGCCGAGCTGGGAAGTTGATTTGCAGACATTCCGTCCCTGTCTAGGTGACGTCTTCAGTGCTTTTGAGTCTCCTGGGAAGCTCTGCTGTACTGTGTCTTGTGAAATTTATTTGGTTCCAGTTGCTGGTTCCAGTTGTTCTTCTAGTAGCCGGTATATTGGGTCTCGGTCAATGAGCTTGTTGATAGAGTCCGTGGATGAGTGCTATGCTTCTAGAAATTCTCTGGCTGTCCTCTGTTTAGCTTGTCCGATAATCGTTATGCTGACAGTCGAACTTGTGGTCCTTGTCATCTGTGTATATGGCTATTAGGGACAGCTGGTCATGGTGTTTAGTGGCGAGTTGGTGTTCATGGATGTGATTGCTAGTTGTCTGTTTGTTTGTCCTATATAGTGTTTCGCGCAGTCTTTGTATGGAATCTTGTAAATTACATTTGTCTTGCACATGAGGGGGATAGGGTCTATTGTTCTGGTGAGTTGTTGTCTGAGCGTGGCTGTCGGTTTATGGACTGTCGTGAATCCCAGTAGTTGGAGAAGTCTGGCCGTCAGTTCCAAGACACTTTTTAATGTAAGGTAGCGTGGCTAGTGAGTTAGGTCGTGGTTTGTCCTTGTCGTGATATTTGTCTGTTAGGCATCTATGGATGAAGTTTCAGGGATATCCGTTCTTGATGAAGACTCTATAGAAGTGTTCTTCTCTTCGCAAGTTGGGAGTGCTGCAGTGTGTTGTTGCCCAGAAATATTGTTGCTGAGGCTGTGATTGTTCTATCCAATATTGCTGAGAATGTTCGTTAGGCAGTAAGGGCATCAAAGATTTTGGAGAAAAAAACACAGAAAAATGGAGTTGAGGATTATGAGATCAGCTGTGGTCTCATTGAATGGCAGAGCAGACTCTATGGGCCGAATGGCCTACATCGGTTCCTACATTTTATGGTCTCACTGAGGAAAATGTTCTTGTTTGCTGACTCTGATTGAAGTTCGTGGAATCACTAATGGAGTTAAATTGTTAAACTGTTAAAAGTTAAACTGAATGATAATCTAGACTAGCTCAACACAGGCTAAAGCAGCATGCTTGAGATATACAATTGTATATGTCTTGCTTGTACATACTTCCAGCTGGAGAATTTATTTTTTTACTGGCTTTTATCCTTTCTGTTATCCACTATTAAAAACGTTGGCTCTGGACTTTCACAGACCTCCATCACCATCTGATATTGAACTAAAGTGGTCATTCTTCATGTGTGACCTTAAACAGTGAGTGTTTGCTGAGTGTTTGACAACAGGGAGAATCTTAACCACACATGAGCTTCCAGAAGTCCCCCAGGTTAACAATTAGTTGTAGGAACCTCATCCACTTTTCCCCTCTACTGATGATGAGGCTAATTGTATGATGTATACTGCATTTGAGATCAACTCATTTATAACATAGAGGCATTGACTGAAGACCTTGTTCCTTATAACTTGACTATGTATTGTTCCAACCGCTGAAGAGGTGGGAGAGCTTGCGAAGAAGCTTACTAATATAAAATAGATCTAATTAGACAAGAAAATATACATAACTTTTATTAGCATATATTTAATTGGCTTTAAATTTTACCTTTTCTAAATTGTAGATCCACTTGTATAAAAGTTTTTCAGCTGATTTAATGGTAGCAGTCTTCATCTGTATGTCAGAAGGTCATGAGTTTGAGTTTCATTAAGGATTTCAGGAGATAGAAATATAGAGAGCAGCAGCAGGCCATTCAGTCCTTCAAGTCTGCATGTCCATTCACTATAATCATGAAAGATCATCCAACTCAATACCCTGTTCTCGCTTTCTCCCCACACCCTTTGATCCCTTTAGCCCTAAGCACTGTATCCAGCACCTCCATGAAAACATTCTGAGGCAGAAAATTCCTCACCCTCTGGGTGAAGTTATGTCTCATTGACGTGAAACATTAACTCTTGTTTATCATTGCTATCTTTATTTTGCATAAACATGATTACTTATATTTATGTGATGATTAGTTTTTTTATTATTGGGATGCAGTTGAAATCTCAATGAAGTAGTATTACACAGGTATGAAAACTCTTTCAAATCTCCAAATAACGTGAGTGTGAATGTGTATCATGTAACAATGTAACCTCTGCTGGAAATGAACATTGCTGTAATTTAATATTGCAATTGCCATGGCTTGTTTCAATAGATTTTCAGTACATTCATTCTTTTCTGTGTTTCCTCTGCAGAGACATTCTGGTAGTTGGGGCAAGACAGTTTTTGAATATCGAACGCAGAACACGGCACGTCTGCCAATTGTGGATATTGCACCTGTGGATATTGGTGATTCCAATCAGGAATTTGGCATTGAAATTGGCCCAGTTTGTTTCTTGTAAAATAAAAGGACTTGGAGACTTTGAAAACATTCCTGAACTCTTGAATTAATGGCTGATCTAATCAGCACTGTATATACAAGTACTTAGAATTTCCAGCCCTTCATGACAATTATTTATTGTTCATATGAACCCAGCTAGTAAAACGTAAGATGTGATTTAAAAACTGTGGAAAATTCTGAGCAGTTTTTAGTGTAGTAACAATTATTGGCTCTTATGAGGCAAGTTTGGAAATGGAAAGATTTTCACTCTAAAACCTAAAAGAAGATACAAAATATAGTTTTGGAAATATTCACTTCTGAGGAAGCTCCATCTGATAGTTGTTGGGGCTGATTAGTGCACTGACAGGAAGTCAAGACTAGAGAATGGGCGACACTTTGTACCCCAAGCCCTTTGACCCACAATTCCTGCCAGGAAAGCTCCTTCTGAGAGTTTGGAATCTGTCTCTATATCTACTAATTAGAATATGCTCCAATAACAAGCTTACCTACCGCACATATAAAAGATGTAGTTTTTAAAAAATCCCCATGTTTAAGCTACCTCATCTCTGTCAGAAGCTAGGATTCGTTGATGCTTGTCTGATTCATTTGTTCTCCAGGTGCTATATTTCCAGGCTTCCTTCTGTGTTTGTTTACAGAACCAGGAGACAGAGGAAAGATATCATGGTGCTAGTTATAAGGATCCCATTTCCTATAAGCTTTTGATGAAGTAGCAGCAGGCCCACACATTGATATTTTCATATTACTGTCATGTCAACGTTGAGTATGAATGGTGTTCCTTATCTCTCAATTCAATTAGTAATAGTGAGTTCTGCATGTCTTAGAAACGAAAGCATGTAGGCGAAACCATTTTGCAATGCTTCTTTGTCTATCTCTTCAACAATGTTCTTTAATTCTCCAATAAAGAGGACCATTTTACAAGGAAACCAGAAATAATTTATTGGCTGAATTAATTGATTCTCCCACTCCACCTCTCCACTATCACTTCCCCTCCACCCCCCTCTTGCCCCACCCACCATGACCCCAAGCCTTCAAATAATTGTAAATTCATAAAATAGGTATATGTTTGAAAAATGACATTCACAAAATGTCTTTAACTCCGACCTGCTTCACTCTTTTTGAGTTGTAATGATACAGTCAATATTATACAAAGAGTCCATCTGATGAGACATCTTTATTAAAAGGTGTAGAGGTCTCAAATTTATTTAAAAATGCAGTGGGAACAGTCAACATCCAACAAAGAGAAAATAAAATATTTATAATAAAAAGTTTATATTTACATCAATAATATTAAACTCTTACAGATTATATTCAACAACTAAATTTATTTTCTTCATTATAACTGATATGGTGAACACAGTTATGTTATTTACATAATTATTTCTTTGAGGTTTCAGTAGTTCAGGTCCTTTATCTTGTATCCTGCCTTTCAAATTGCTACTCAAGGTGCCAACAGCACCTGTATTTTGTTGCTTGATGAATTGGTTGAATACAGGTCCCAAAACACTTCTGCTGATCAGTTGTTGTATAAGGTTGCATCTCCTCAGTAATTCAGTTTTCATTTCTCAACACCTTTCTTGTACTATTTGTTTTTAATTGTGGTAATGTTTGCCTTCTTTTTGGCATGCTTTTAAATAGCCTAAAATCAAATCAATGCTATCTGAAGATATATTGTAACACAAATGCTTCTGCAACATGTTATTTGAAAAGGTTTTTGTGCTAGATTAACAAGCTGAAATGGGAATTTATATTTCCAGATGGCTCAGAATTATTATATCCATGTGTTTCTCTTTATTCTTAGCTACAGAAATGACTCCTCTTGGAGACTTGTATAGCACTTTGTCTGCCATGCTTTGGGGACAGAGCCTCTATGTTTTTAACTTGCTGTAAGACCTATTTAATTATCTGAGTTTTAATGAAACTGCTCTTATGTAACAGTAAAAAAAATGAATAGGAAAATTAAATGTTTAAGCAATTTTATAGTGTTTAAGCATTTATTGTGAAGAAAACACTCTATAGAAAATGGGTTAACTGTAATATGACTTGACTAAGGAAACCTGGATTATATAGGTTAATTGTTTTAATTTTAATTTCAGTTTAACTGGACCAACATCCCAACACTTGAAACACCTTACAAAACTGAATGCCAATCCATAAAGAAGGAAGCTTTACTGTTATGTAATGTCTTATCACAACCCTCAGATTTTTTTTCACATACAAACAATGCCTTTGAAATGCAGTGATTGATGTTTTGTAAACAATAGTGACTACTGTTTCTGTTCCCTGTTTATAGTGCTGTACATAAATAACATGAAACGAGGAGTCAGTTGCCTGCTATTTTATTCTTTTACTACCAGCTGAGAGTTAGAAATTAGACAGGTAGCAGAGAGTTGACAAGAAGATGGGCTGAGCACGCTGCCCACATTGAGGTTGGTTTAAATTTTTACAGGCACATATCAGTCCAGCGATGGGGATCGCACAATAAAGCAGAATGCTTAAAATGTTAACAGATTACAGCCTAATGAAATATTTGGTGCTGCTGCTTTAAATTAACTGTGGGTCCGGGAAGATTTTGTGCACTTCTCTGTTAGGCAGTGGATCCATGGCTTGAAGCACCAACTGCCAAAGACCATGACTCAGTGCTGCCTCACAGGGACCTGGATTCAATTCCCGCCTCAGGCAACTGTCTGTGTGGAGTTTGCACATTCTCCCCGTGCCTGTGTGGGCTTCCTCCGGGTGCTCCGGTTTCCTCCCACAGTCCAAAGATGTGCAGGTTAGGTGAATTGGCCATGCTAAATTGTCTGTAGTGTTAGGTGCATTAGTCAGGGGTAAATGTAGCGGAATAGGTCTGGGTGGGTTGCTCTTCAGAGGGTTGGTATGGATCTGTTGGGCTGAAGGGCCTGTTTCCACACTGAAAGGAATCTAATCTAATCTCCTTTTAATTCAGCAGTGTCTATAAGCAGAAAGAGAAGTGATACTACACTCAGGCCTGACGAGAAAACCTCCACTACCCCTCTTCCTGTTACAATAAAGGCCCAAATTTTCAGTCTGCCCTGTCCTCTCCCCAAGCCCAGTTGCTCCCTGGAGTTTTAATTCTTTTGACTTTGGAGGCCTGACCCCCAGCTGTTTCCCTCTCCCATTATTTGCCAATCATTCCTTCTAGCCAGGCAATCAATCATCCTGAACTTCAACCAAAATGATTTGAACGATGCCAGGTTCACTGCTAGGATCCCCAGCCGTCTCCCTGTTAATACTGCTGCCTTTGTGCCAGCCCTTTACTAGGGAAAACTGCTGATTTAGACCCATGCTCTGATGCTGATGCTGACTACCAATGCTATCATTTCCAGAGAGTTGCTAAGGGTGACATTCAGACAGGCTCAATTTTTATTGGCCTTTTCCAATGCAAGTCTTGACAAATCCCAGTGAATTTGCTTTCATTAGTAATTGGCTGCATGAAGCTTGTCCTATGGGAGTCAGAGACATGAGCAGTTCAAGAGTTCTTCATCATGAAGATAACTAATCAGAGCTTTTATTTCCAATTTTCTAATTGTGCCATTTTCTTTTACATTATACCATCATACTTTCCAGATATCTTAAATGCTGATGCATTGGTTTATATAAGAATTGTTTGGCATTCCATATTGATAACTAAACTTGTATCAGTAATGTAGAGAAGGTGGCATCCAATCCTCCCGTCGTAGTTTGGGAATTTGTGTTTCCTTTAGAGAACAGTGCCCATGAGTTGGATTGTTGTCATTTTCTAATTGTTTCACTAATGTTTTGATTAGATTAGATTACTTCATGTGGAAACAGGCCCTTCGGCCCAACAAGTCCACACCGACCCTCCGAAGAGCAACCCACCCAGACCCATTCCCCTACATTCACCCCTTCACCTAACACTACGGGCAATTTAGCTTTGCCAATTCACCTGACCTGCACACCTTTGGACTGTGGGAGGAAACTGGAGCACCCGGAGAGAAAACACGCAGACACAGGGAGAATGTGTAAACTCCACACAGACTCTGGTGCTGTGAGGCAGCAGTGCCATTGTGTCTTGAGGAAAAGAGACCCATGTTCTTTATGGGCGTGGTCTATTTGTGAGGCCAGTCGCACACAAATGGCATTGACATTATCAGTCTTCCAAAGAGGCCTGACAAGCCATTCAGTTATGACAAGTCTCTGAAGTCTGTGGAGAAAGAAATGTTCAGCTCCACCAATCAATAACTGCCCATGTTGCTATGTAATGAGAATAAAGAGGATTGAGGATTTGTTTGAGAGTGTGGTGCTGGAAAAGCTCAGCAGGTCAGGTAACATCCGAGGAGCAGGAGAATCGTGTTTTTGGGCAAAAACCCTTCCTGATGGCCAAAACATTGATTCTCCTGCTCCTCAGATGCTGCCTGACCTGCTGTGCTTTTCCAGCATCACACTCTCGACTCTAATCTTCAGCATCTGCAGTCCTCACTTTTACCTTGTGGATTTATCGGCAACCACAATGCATGTTATAGTTTTTCTGATGTTTCTGATTATGATTTAAAGTCAGGAGGCAGAGTGTATTAATTTCTTTATTCATTTTGTGAATTCTCAGTGTGGAATGGGATAATGCTGTGCACCCAGAAATGAACATCAAGCATTTTGGATGTTATAGTCTGGGAGGGCTAGATTGTGTGGTAGATATTATTTATCACTTTTCTAAACAGTCAAGCAATGGAGCAAACTCTCTATATTATCTCTTTGAAGCTGGGTGCACTTACAATTAGTGAGTTTGAGAAGTCTTAACCCCATTCTACTAACAGAAGGATGTTGGGTTTTGTCCTCTCCCTTGTTCAATTCCTTTCAATACCAATGCCAGCTAACACTCACCAGCCTTCTCATCCAAATACTCATTGATTACTCTCTTCCACAATTATCTCAGCAACAACATTCAGCTCTCACATCCTGAGGACAGACTATCTCATTATTTTCCTACATCAGGTGATTGTCGGAGCGTCGCTCCGAAAGCTAGTGTGCTTCCAATTAAACCTGTTAGACAATAACCTGGTGTTGTGTGATTTTTAACTTTGTACACCCCAGTCCAACACCGGCATCTTCAAATCATCATTATTTTCCAGTTCACTGCCTTAATCATTCCATCTTGGTTCAATAACTGGGTCAAATCGAAGGATGCAATCATGATGAATGTGCTAAATAAACATTTCTTCCAAATAATCACCAGGGAAAGTCTTGAGCAATAAATTCCTTAGGATTAATCTTGAGTTTTACAAATCATTTCAGCACAAATGGAATGGAATATTATAATAGGCTGAATGAACCTCAATGGCAGCAGCCCATTTATTTTAGTGGAACATGAGAAATTCTAAACAAAACCTGAGAATGCTGGAGAAACTTAGCAGGTTTAACAGCATCTGCAGACAGAGAACCTGTGTCAATGCTATGATTCTAGTATGACTCTTCTTCAGAATTTCGTTTTCATTTAATGGAGAAATTGTAACTGACTTGAACAGTAAATGTAAAAGGTCAAGGTTATCTTGAAGATGTTGGCAAACTGCTAGACAGAAAATTAAATCATGTTTCCAATTATCAAATAAGGTGACAGAACAGTTCTGAGTAACTACAAATTTATGAGTCTTGGATAAAGTGGTTTAAATTAATTACCAAGAATAAGTTTGCATTTCAATAATAACCTTGTGAAACAGTCAACACAGATTCAAAAGGAAAAGATTTTGCTTAACTAATCCTCTTGTCTTTTTGAGGAAGTAATAGCAGATGAGGCTATGTGACTGCTGTTTTCAGTTAAAATAATGGGGTAGAAATCATTGGGCAGAAACACACTTTTTGTTTCCTCTGCCCAAGTTGCATGAACTTTTTTGAGAAGGTTTCACAGCATGGCCTAATGAGTTCTCTCAGTATGTTTTACGAAGCTCACTTTATTAACAGCTTATCCCACACCTATGGCATCCCTCATGGTCAATTCCAACCTCATTTTACAATGTGCCAGTCCCAGAACAACTTGCTACTCTGCAGACATCTGCTCAAAGACTGGAATCCCTTGTGTCCAAATCACCTTTGAAAGGCTGCTGTTTAACCAAGCAAAATATTCTGCTATTCCATCCTTTATTATAAATGCAAGCATTTCTCAATTAGAATCATTAAGCTAGCTGCCCTCTGGTGACCTATTTCCTTGTCTCCTTCCCTTTTTAAATAAGGTTGACAGTTTTCCAATCCTCTGGGCCGGTTCCAGAATCGAAGGATTGCTGAAAGATTGCTATCAGTGGATCCACTGTCTGTAACTGGTTCCTTTAATATCCTAGGGATATATCCCAGGAGACTTATTAGGCTTTAGGCCCATTAGGTCTCATAATACATTCTCTCTGGTGATAGTTACTATATTTATTTCCCCTCCTCCTTGCCTAACCCCGCTGCTCCCCCCCCCCCCCCCCCGCGCCCCCCCATCCCCTTGACTATTTTGTAATTTTGGAATATTATTAGTGTGTTCATTTATAAAGTTTGATGCAAAAGATGTATTCAACTCCTCTGCCATTTCCTGGCTCCTCATTATTTATTTCTCATCCTCTTTCTCTTGGCTACCTGTTTGATTCCAGCCTCTTTTTTCCTTCCCAAATACTTGAAGTAGCATGTTTTGTTGGTCTTGATATTAATTATGAGTTTACTCTCAAAGTTAATCTTCTCCCACTTCTTTGTTTGTTGTCTTTTTGTTGATCTTTGAAACTTTCCTAATTATCTGTCTTACAACTAAACATTGCATGTTGTATACTATTTTCTTTCAATTTGATGCTATCCTTAACTTCCTTGGTTGACCATGGTTTGTTTATCCCCATTCCTAGAGTCTTCTTTGACTCACTGTGATATATATTTGCTCCAACTCACTGCAGCCAGCTCTGCACTCATTCCTTTGTATTTACCCTTATTTAAGCTTACCACAGTTGTTTCTGACCCATGTTCCTTCCTCTCAAACTGATTGCTAAGTTCTAGCACATTATGGTCACTGTTTCCTCGGGGATCTTTCAATCTGACATAATTTGTTAAGTGTGCCTCATTATACATCACTAAATCCAAAATAGCCTGATGCCTGATTGGAACCACAACCTATTGTTCTTGGAAACTCTCCTGAACACACATGATGAAATCTTTCTCATGACATCATCTGCCCACCTGACTATTTCAATGTTAATGAAGATTAAACTCCCCCATAACTAATGTACTGCCCGTTTTTTATGTCTTCATTATTTCCTGATCTATTCTCAGTTCTACTGAATATTGTTAGGTTGCCTATAGAATAAGAGTTGAGAGCATGGTGCTGGAAAAGTACAGCAGGCCAGGTAGCATCCAAGGAGCAAGAAAATTGAGGTATGGGCAAAAGGCCTTCATTCTGCTCCTCGGATACTTCCTGGCCTGCTGTGTTTTTCCAGCACTACACTCTCAACACTGATCTCCAGCATCTGCAAACCTCACTCTGGCCTATAGAATAATCCTACCACTGTGTTTTCCCCCTTTTATTTCTTACCTCATCCGCATCGACTCAAAATGTTAACTCTGCTTTCTCTCTAAATATGCTGCCTGACTGACTGAGTTCCTCCAGAAATTTCAGTGTTTGTTTTACATTGATGGAGTCTGTTTGAGTTTAGAAGGTGAGATAATACAATTAGTATTAAGAAACCTTAAAGATGGCGTAGCTAGTTGATCATTAGTTTGGCAGACAAAGAAAGTTTGTCACTAAAGAAGTTAAGAAACAAGATTGAAAAACATGGGTATAGATCAGCAAAGCCTCTTAATTCACGAAAACTGAACCATTCGGCTTAAACCTAAAGCTGCTATTAATTAATCCCATGCTGGATATGGGAAGCAAAGTTTGTGGAGAGCGCAGGTCACAGAATTGGAACTATAATGTTGTAGCCCTATTTCTGGCTAAATTTTACAAATGGATATTGAAATTGTGTAATTGTTCCTTCTTTGCACAGTTCAGTATTTCTCCTCAGTGTCTTCCTGACGTCCATGACCAGAACACAACTTCATATTATGCTTTGCGAAAGTTAAATTGGCCTAGGATAGAAACAGAAAATTTCACAGCCAGATAATATGATAAATTCAATTGATTCACGTTCCTGATGTCCTCTATATGGAACCAATGACATCCTTCTCACCAAGATGCTTGTGTAATTGAAATGATCTTAGCTACTGTTAGCTCATATGGTTTATAATTAACACTGAAATGTTGGATAGCAATTACTGGCAACTACATGGAACATCAGCTATGAAACCTCATCTTTTCAGACTAAACTCTGAGCACAAAATTTATTCACAGGTAAGAAATTTTGTCAAACTAAAAATATTGTCAAGCAATACCCAAACTTACAAAAAAAATGGTAATCTGGTTTAACAGCTGAACAAAAAAGAAATTTCTTTAAAAAAAAATTCAAATGAGTCACATTTGCAGTGGAAATTGTTCAGTGAAATCCAAATTGAATTACGTAGTTGCCAGGATTATAAAATAATTCATGAATTATTGAAGAAGTCTCACATTTTTTATTACCTTAATCAATAGTGAAATTAGGTGACAAAACAGCAATACAGCTTTATTCTATGACAATGTTTCAGGATGGATTACATCTTAGTAATATAACAACACTGTTGGAATATTGAGTGCAACTCTGGTCTCCTTCCTATCGGAAAGATGTTAAAAGGGTTCAGAAAAGATTGGTAAAGATGTTGCCAGGGTTAGAGGATTTGAGCTATAGAGAGGTTGAATAGGCTGGGGCTGTTTTCTCTGGAGCGTCGGAGGCTGAGTGGTGACCTTATAGAGGTTTATAAAATCATGAAGGGCATAGATAGAATAAATAGGCAAAGTCTTTTCCCTGGGGTTGGGGAGTCCAGAACTAGATGGCATAAGTTTAGGAGACCTAAGGGACAACTTTTTCACGCAGAGGATAGTATGTGTATGGAATCAGCTGCCAGAGGAAGTGGTGAAAGGCTAGTACAATTGCAACATTTAAAAGGCATTTGGATGGGTGTATGAATAGGGAGGGTTTGGAAGGATATGGGCCAGGTGCTGGCAGGTGGGACTAGATTGGTTTGGAATACCTGCTCGGCACGGACAGGTTGGACCGAAGAGTCTGTTTCCGTGCTGTACATCTCTATGACTTTGTGACTGTATGAACATGCTTGACAGTAATTAGAAATTACAGTATTGGCTACCTTATCATATTATGATCAATAATAGTAACATATCCCATCAGTAAGCAAATGCTCTCAAGCTGAGAGTCAGGTAAACTACCTCAGTATATCAGAAAATTTTAACATCTTAAACATTGCATGGCATAAATATTAAAATAAATTTGTGGGTGGCACGGTGGCACAGTGGTTAGCACTGCTGCCTCACAGCGCCAGAGGCCCGGGTTCAATACCCGCCTCAGGCGACTGACTGTGTGGAGTTTGCACATTCTCCCCGTGTCTGCGTGGGTTTCCTCCGGGTGCTCCGGTTTCCTCCCACAGTCCAAAGATGTGCAGGTCAAGTGAATTGGTCATGCTAAATTGCCCGTAGCCTTAGGTAAGGGGTAGATGTAGGGGTATGGGCGGGTTGCGCTTCGGCGGGGCGGTGTGGACTTGTTGGGCCGAAGGGCCTGTTTCCACACTGTAAGTAATCTAATCTAATCTAATCTAATCTAAAAAAAATTCTGACTTTACATCCGTGCTGTGATATGATAACAGCAGAGTTTCTGAGGTGGGCGGAGGCAAGAAATAAAAAAGATAAAAAGATAGTGGTAAGATTTCACTGTAGGTTAACAATAGGTTTTTGGTAAGACTAAGAATAAATTAGGAAATAATGAGGGCCTGTAAAAGAGTGAGTACATTAGTCATGGATGCATTTAATCTTCATTTAGATTGGGATAGTCAGATAGGCAGAGGAAGTTGTGAGGAAGATTTTATCGTGTGCGCTCAGGACAATTTCCTAGATCCAGCCAGGATTCAAGCTATTTTGGATTTGGTGATATATAATGAGGCACACTTATTAAGTTATGTCACATTAAAAGATCCCCTCGGAAACAGTGACCATAATGTGGCAGAACTTAGCATTCAGTTTGAGGGGGAAGAACCTAGGTCAGAAATAACTGTGGCAAGCTTAAATAAAGGTAACTACAAAGGAATGAGTGGAGAGCTGGCTGGAAAGGAGCTGGCTGAATTGGGAAAGGAGTTTAGTAGCAAAGATGGTTAAGAAAACATTGCAGATGCTTAAGAGAATAATTCATGGTTTACAGCAAATATATATCACAGTGAGACAAAGCAATGATTCTAGGAAGGGGATCAGCCATTCATGGTCAAGCAGGGAAGTTAAGGATAGCATTAAAAACAAAAGGTACACATTAGTGATAAATCAGAGGATTAGGAAAGCTTTCAACACTAATACAAAATGGGAGAAGATTAATTTTAAAGCTAAACTTCTTATTAATATCAAGACCAACAAAAAGAGCTCCTTTAAATATATTGAAAGGAAGAGCAAGGCCAAAATTAATATAGGCAGCTTCGAGAAAGAGGCTGTGAAATAGTAATGGGGACCAGGAAATGTCAGAGGAGTTGAATAATTACTTTGCAACAATCTTTACCATCAAAGAGACTAATAATATTCCAAAATTTCTTAATAGTCAAGGGGAGTAAAGGAGGAGAGGAAATAAATGCAACAACTACCAACAGAGAAAAAGTAACTTTGAAAATTATTGGAGCTAATGTCTAATAATTCTCCTGGACCTGATGCAATGCAGCCTAAAACATTAAAGGAACTAGTTACAGAGGTAGTAGATGCGCTGGTAGTAATCCTCTAGCAATCTTTCAATTCTGAAAAAGTCCCAGAGGATTGGAAAGCTGCCAATGTATCTTCAAAGAGAATGAGACAAGTAAACAGGTCACTGGACTTCAAATGTGAACTTTGCTTTCTCTCCACAGATGCTGCCAAACCTGCTGAGTTCCTCCAGCAACTTTTTTTTGTTTCAGATTTCCAGCATTTGCAGCACTTTATTTTATTTTCCATTTTGGTGAAGTAGGATAAGGGGCACTGACACCTCTATACGAACTGTTTAGAAGGTTTTGGACCAGTCTAGGCAGGAACAGAAACTCCAAGCCAACTATGATCAAGATCTATCAATATTAATCCATTGCAAAATTGTATATAGAATGAAATTCTTTTGACTTTGAACATTATATCTTCTCTGACTTAAAAAATGTAGAGAATATTATCAAATGGAAACAGAAAATGTTGTCTGCTTCATTGTGCATAGAGTTATGGACTTGCAACTGCTCATGTTGGCACCATTGGTGATGTTGCATCTCCTGCCTTTGCCTGGGATGGTGCTGTGAGAAAAGGAGAGGGTGGTGTGGGGGGGGTGGGGGGAGTGGGGGGAGTGGGGGGAGTGGGGGGAGTGCCACTAAGGAATAGATGAGGCTATTCAAGGTCCAGTTTTTATGTGATAATAATAGGTGGAATTAACATTAACTAGTTGGACATAATCACAACTACAGAAGCCAGAGGTGATATGTCTGTCCTCATTGGGACCTCATGCAAGGGAACATTTCATTCTCTACCCAACTCTGCTATATCAGGCTGGGTGGAGCTAATGCAGTTACAACATTAGAACTTTATAAGACCATTATCGTATCAAACATGAAACTCCTTGTTCAACATGAACTGGGGGAAAAATAAACATTTTTCTTGGCTGTGTTCCTGCTTCAATGGATAAATCCTTTGTTAGATCCATAATTGGGCCCGTTCCTCATTCTTCCACCTTTTATTATTTACAGATCAATAGAAAACATTTAATCTTTCTTTATATTATTTACCAGACTCTTCTTATACAATTGCATGACTTCTCTTATTTCCTTTGTCAACAGTTCTTTGAATCTCTTTGTCGAGCCTGATTCATAACTGCATTTGTTAGTAAGTTGCTGCAAGCATTAACTGATGCCTTGAGATAAGTGTTGCTCATTAACCCCGGGAACTACAGGCCAGTCTTACTTTGGTGGTAGGCAAATTAATGGAAAGGGTACTGAGGGATAGGATTTATGAGTATCTGGAAAGACACTGCTTGATTAGGGACAGCCAGCACGGATTTGTGAAGGGTAGGTCTTGCCTTACAACTCTTATTGAATTCTTTGAGGAGGTGACCAAGCATGTGGATGAGGGTAGAGCAGTGGATGTAGTGTACATGGATTTTAGTAAGGCATTTGATAAGGTTCCCCATGGTAGGCCTATGCGGAAAGTCAGGAGGCATGGGATAGAGGGAAATTTGGCCAGTTGGATAGAGAACTGGCTAACCGGTCGAAGTCAGAGAGTGGTGGTAGATGGTAAATATTCAGCCTGGAGCCCAGTTACAAGTGGAGTTCCGCAGGGATCAGTTCTGGGTCCTCTGCAGTTTATAATTTTTATTAATGACTTGGAAGAGGGAGTTGAAGGGTGGGTCAGTAAATTTGCAGATGATATGAAGATTGGAGGAGTTGTGGATAGTGAGGAGGGCTGTTGTCGGCTGCAAAGGGACTGAGATATGATGCAGAGCTGGGCTGAGGAGTGGCAGATGGAGTTCAACCTTGTCAAGTGTGAGGTTGTCCATTTTGGAAGGACAAATAAGAATGCAGAATACAGGGTTAACGGTAGGGTTCTTAGTAAGGTGGAGGAGCAGAGGGATCTTGGGGTCTATGTTCATAGCTCTTTGAAAGTTGCCATACAGGTGGATAGAGCTTGTAAGAAGGCCTATGTTGATTTAGCGTTCATTAGCAGAGGGATTGAATTCAAGAGTCGTGAGGTGATGTTGCAGCTGTACAGGACCTTGGTAAGGCCACATTTGGAGTACTGTGTGCAGTTCTGGTCGCCTCATTTTAGGAAAGATGTGGAAGCTTTGGAGAGGGTGCAGAGGAGATTTAGCAGGATATTGCCTGGAATGGAGAATAGGTCGTATGAAGATAGGTTAAAAGTGCGAGGCCTTTTCTCATTGGAACGGCGAAGGATGAGGGGTGACTTGATAGAGGTTTATAAGATGATCAGGGGAATAGATAGAGTAGACAGTTAGAAACTTTTTCCCCGGGTACAACAGAGTGTTACAAGGGGACATAAATTTAAGGTGAAGGGTGGAAGGTATAGGAGGGATGTCAGGGGTAGGTTCTTTACCCAGAGAGTGGTGGGGGCATGGAATGCGCTATCTGTGGGAGTGGCAGAGTCAGAGTCATTGGTGACCTTTAAGCGGCAATTGGATAGGTACATGGATAGATGCTTAAGCTAGGACAAATGTTCGGCACAACATCGTGGACCGAAGGGCCTGTTCTGTGCTGTATTGTTCTATGTTCTATGTTCTATTGGGAAAGGACTATTCTGAGAGTAGAGAATCTGTGGCAGAGTGTTGTTAGGGTGGATCATAAAAAAGAAATCAAAGCTGATATTGACAGATTTTTAATCAGAAATGGAATAATGGGTTATAGGTAAAAGGCAGAAAAGTGGAGTTGAAGATTTTCAAACCATCCATAATCTTACTGAAAGGCAGAGCAAACTCGATGAACTGAATGGCCGCCTTCAGCTGTGATGTTTTATCGTCTTATAGTTGCAGTAATGTGCACTTATTCTTAAATTGACTCTGATGTCTCAAAGAGACAACCATGTATCTTGACTGTGGTGCTACTTAATGGCTACTTACATATAATGAATCAATGATGTTTATCAAGACTGGGCTTACATTCTGCTTAAGATTTCTGTCCTCCAAGTAATTGCAGACCCATTCTCTAACAGGATATGTGTTTCAGACTGCCCAACACAAAGTCACATTGGTCAACATCTCTCAACAAAATTCAACAGCAAACAACTTTATCCAGTAGTACACAAAAGATACAAACATCCAGATCTAATCGTCATGTGCTTCCCATTAGTGCCTGATCTATGGGAGGCCCTTTGCTGATGTAGTGCCCCAATGCAGTGTTACCTCAGTTGCTGCAGTGTAGATGGTGAATGATTGCTGAAATTCAGTGAGGGAGATAAGCCTTTGGAGCATGACCTCTAGCAATAGTGGATCTGCGAGCCAGTTTCAGCCTCCACCATTCTGGAATGGGCAGTGACAGGCTAGCTGAGAGACAGCAATCTGAGCACCAGCAATCATGACATTAATGCTGCCATTCTAAGTGGGCACAGCATGGCTGGGCTCTGCAGTATGACTGCAATGCAGTAGTACCTTGAAGTAATCTGTTGATGCACAAATTAATGAGCATATTGTTTAAGTTAATGACTCTTACAAGTTTACTGTTAAAGATTCTATTAGGCTTTATGTAATCTGATGATGTTGCAGTTTTTGAGTGGCGAGAAAACAGTCCAGCGTGATGTCCCAATAGAGGTGCATGTGTTATTTCTGGCTCAGTATTTGCAATTATGTTTAATTAGTCAATGCAACTTGAACCAATTATTATCATGCAACAAACTACAGCTTGTTGTTAATACAAGTGTTTCTTCTCATTCAGATTTTATAGTGGTTTACCATCTGCCACTGTTAATTAAGTGTCCCTTAAGTCTCAGTAGAGGAGGTCAAAAATCACACAACACCAGGTTATAGTCCAATGGGTTTATTTGAAAATACTAGCTTTCAGAGCACTGCTCTGAGGAAGGAATGGGGCCTCCAAAGCTTATGTTTTTAAATAAACCCATTGGACTATAACCTGGTGTCATGTGATTTCTGACCTTGTCCAACTCAGTCCAACACCGGCACCTCCACCCCAGTAGAGAAGGAGACAGCTGTCCACTGTTGTGGAGAAAATCACCAGTCTCGGTGTCAGAATCGGGATTCACTGACAGAGTTTATTGTACAAAGAAACCGGAACTCCAGGGAGAGAGGGAGACATCTGCCAGCATGGCTGTCAACTGTGAGCCTCCTCTCACTCTCAGAGCATATGTCACAATATTTTATACATTTCATGGTTTCATGGTCCAATATCAAATCTTTGTTTGTACAGCATGGTTTATTTACAGAAAACATGACAGAGTCATTGTCAGTTTCAGAGGAATGTTACAGAGTCCCTTGCTGCAGTAATTGTTCGTGATTGTTCTTCCTGAGAAGAAAGATCGTTTTCGATTACTGCAAATCTGAGGTATTAACACTTGCATACAAGCAGTCTCAGGTAGTTAACATTTCTATTGAAGATGGTGGATAGACGCAGACACTTTGGTGGGCAGTAGATGTTACTGATGTGTATTCTCTCCCCACCCACCTTAATCTAATTATCTATGTTCTGTGTATATTGTGTCTATTCTGTTGGCCTCAGGCAGTATCTGTGTATGCTTCACTGTACTTTTCCATGGAATGACTCAGCGGCCATCTTGTGTGCTAAGTGATCAACTTATAGTGCAGTGGCCATCTTGTGTCTGTGTGCCCTGTGTCAGCATGTCCCATGTCAACTCTCACTTCACCACCCAAATCAGAAACTACACCGTTAGTACCACAACATACCATCTGGTGATCAGTGGTGAGATTGTTGCATAAATACGTCGAGGTAATTGTGGTGCAAAAATCCATTTGACCAAGAGGGAAAGCTTTTCAGAAGAGAAATAAGTTTGCCACTTTCAGAACATTACTGAGCTGAGCAAAGTATGTAGAGGACTGTGAAACTTTGCAAAGGGGCATAGATAGTTTAAATGAGTGAGCAAAGGTCTGGCAGATGGAGTACAATGTTAATAAATGTGAAGTCCTCCATTTTGGTAGAAATAACAGTAAAAAGGATCATTACTTGAATGGTTAAGAAATTGCAGCATGCTGCTGTGCAGAGGGGCCTGTGTGTCTTTGTGCATGAATCACAGAAGATTTGTTCTGCAGGTACAACAGGTAATTAAGAAGGCAAATAGAATTTTGTCCATCATTACTAAAGGGATTGAGTTTAAAAGCAGGGAGGTTATGTTGCAGCTGTACAGGGTGCTGGTGAGGCCACACCTGGAGTACTGTACACAGGTTTGATCTCCTTACTTGAGAAAGGATATACTGGCACTGGAGAGGGTGCCGCACAGGTTCACTAGGTTGATTCCGAAGTTGAGGGGTTGGCTTTTGAGGAGAGACTGAGTAGATTGGGATAATATTCATTGGAATTTAGAAGTGTGGGATATAGATAAAGCAGTGTTATTTCTACAATCATAATTACTTATGCAAGGTAAATGAACTCACACCAGTGTATAATTGTTTCAGCCAAGAATTGAGTCAACAAGAATGAAAACTATGTGAAGGAAATACATAATTGTTTTTGTATTAGCTAAAATGTGCATGCAAGAATGAAATGTGCCTGTAAACAATGGCAGATGTTACAGACAAATAGATAAGGTGCTGTGAGGGGAGGGGGTTAAGCTAGATATGCCTGTACAAACAGTATTTTATTTTATTTCCCGCTTCTGCAAAAACAAGAACAAACCACAATCAAGAAGTCATGAGGTCATAAGGTCATAACAAGTGAGGGAATTAGATGGTAATGAAGGAGGATATACCTAACAATGGACCACGGCAGGATGTGGCCAAAGGGCCTTGTGAGGCCAGAAATAAGCATTTGTCACAGACAAGGCTGGATAAGGCAAGAGATGAACAAGAGTAATGGGCGCTGGTCTTAGAGAGGTGGGAGATGTAAACAGGGGAGGAGCAAAGGGATGAAAGAATAGGAACCAAATTACATAAATGTTGTGTACTAGCTGAATTCAGTGCGTGTGTCCCTGCCTTGTGGACAGTGGACACCACACTCTCTTGCAAGAGTGAAATAAATGACACTACTGATTCAGATCTTGTCTCAGACTGAAATTATTGAAGTGAGTGAGCTTCGTTTCTCACAGAAGAATGAAGAGGGATCTTACAAAAAAGAATATAAAATTAAGAAAGGAATAGATAGGCTGGAAGTATAGAGGATGTTTCCATTGGTGGATGAAACTAGGGCAAAAGGGCATATTCTCACAATTAGAGGGAACAGATTTAGGACTGAACGGAGAAGGAACTTCTTCACTCAGAGGGTTGTGCATCTGTGGAATTCCCTGCCCAGAGAAGTGGTTGAGGTTTCCTCAGTAAATGTTAAAACAAAGATAGATCGTTTTTTGAACTGTAAAAAAATTAAGGGTCATGGTGAAAGGGAGGGTAAGTTGAGCTGAGTCCATGAAAAGATCAGCCATGATCTTTTTGAATGGCAGAGCAGGCTCGAAGGGCCAGATGGCCTCCTCCTGCTCCTAGTTCTTATGTACTGCTTGAAGAAGAAACAAGCAGTCAGTCAGCAGCACTCACGGAATCAGCAACAGGGCAAGAGCAGCTCTCCAGAAGGAAACCTTCACCTCAGAACCTGTAGGAGGCCCAGGCTGAAAAATATGACTTAAAAATGACAGCGCCTTTACACAAGATCAGAACTTGATGAGTAAAGATAGAAATCCCTATGGCCAACAGAGTATCCTTTTAAAATAATGACAGAAAAGACTAGGCTTGGAAGGTAGAAATTGAAAATAGCATTTTATCCTTCAAAACAAGTGTGTCTGCCTTGCAAGAAGGTCCGTGTGATACAGCCACAATAGACAGAGCAGGAGCCAGCGAGTTATTTTATTCCAGACCTTGCGGAATACATATAATGTGAAAAAAGGCAATTGAAAAAATTTTGAAGACAGTCTAATGGCAGAAGAATTTAAAGATTATGATAATTCTGAGATATTAATAATTTAAACTGTGATTTCAACAGAAAGATCTATTGAGGCCATAGCCACAAAATCTACTTAAAAATTGTGTAAGAGGGCAAGCATTGTACTACTGCCTGTGAAAGATGAGAAATTGTCCCTCTTTGCCATAAAGAAATCGGAGACCAAATGTTGGTTCCAGAAGCTATGAAACTCTAAGAAGGCAAGAAACCACCATTTTCATTAGATGGCTCGAAACCACCCCTTTGTATTGATTGGTATAAGGTTGAAATATCTTAAGCAAGTCATGCAGAGATACTTTATTGCAATAATACATAATGTAAAACATTTTTGGAAGAATATCATATGGTGTCACTATAACACAAGTTTCTAAAGAATTACAGGCAAATAAAATACTATAATGTTTTCATACAAAATGCAAATGTTTGAAGATACTTGATATTAAAGAATTGCATCAACATCAATTTAATGTATTTTAACAAGCTTTTAAATAATCAGCTTTTAAGCCTTGAGGAATCGTCAAATTTTTGAGCTAAATGGAACAAAACAGTTATTAGATACTGCAGAGATGAGAACAGCTTTAAAGGAGGAAGAATAAGTAATCTAATTAAGAACAAATGATAGGAGAAATAGTAATGCCATCAAAATTTAATGAATAATGTTATAAATTGACAAGTATAGAAGAAGAAGGCCCAGTTACTTTTGAATAGGTTCTAGCAACTTTTGATCTGAGATCTAATAACATTATTGAAATGTACAACTTAACATAAGATTTTAGCATCCAGGAGAATCCACCTCTAATTTAATAACATCTAGATTGGTGAAGAATTATGACTATGGAACTTTGGAAATTCAAAAGGGACATAAATTATGTTGGATTTATTGATGGAACTTTGTCAGATTCACTGCTGCCCAAGAGAGATTTGACTTTGAAGAAAGCTATGCAAATTGTACTGGAAGTAGAAACTTGGAAGACTCTCAACTAATTCATGAAAAGAGAAGGGCAATTTTTCAGAAAAGAACAAAAGAATTCATCGATTCTAAAAAGGTACAGACCTTCTATGGACACATGTGACAATCCAAAGCAAAGTGTATGTCAGACAGCAGGTACTATTGATCAGTATCAGTGCTGTGGAACACAAAGCTTTACTGACAAAGCATTGCCCAGCTGTGACAAAAGAATGCTACATCTGTAAGACTGTAGGCCAGTTTCAAAAGACATGCAGAGGTAGGTCATAGTATCGAAGCAACAAAAACAAGCAAATTAGTACTCATATAACGAGGTTAATATGGTTGAGCTCCCTCCTTTAGTGAAGATAAAAACAATACACCTTTAATAGAAAAGGTGTGGCCAGAACATTCATGTGCTTATCAACAGGCATTGCGTTAAATTCCATGACATAGTTAAGCCAGTGACTTGAAGTTGCCTGAAAGATATGTCAATGCAGAAAAATGTAAATCATTATTAATGTTTTCCCATTATCTGTCGTCCTCATCTATGCCCCATGCAACAAAACTGATGTAAAACCTTGTACATAAGCTGATCTATCCTTTTGTTCTGGCTGCAGATTACTTGTGCACCATGACTTACGTTCTGATCCCAGCATTCTTTTTGTCTGTGCATATTGTGGTTGCAAGAGCTACAACAAAGGGGTTTTTTCTCACAGATGTGCTATTGTCTTCAACTTTATTCATTTATAACATTATGACTGTACAACAAGGTATAATCCAGCTTGATAAGCAAAGACAAGTGTGTGAACTTACGATATTTGCACACTGCATCTTTTGGCAAGTTTCTAAAGTGGAATAATTACATTAAGAATTGGGTAATTGTTCTTCCATGTCACAAAATGCTGATCATGCCAATATTCAAAAGTCACCTAATTTCAGCAACTCCTCTATGCTCACAATGCATGGCATATAATATGCTGGGGGTATGTTTATTACAAAGGCTTACATTATGGGAGTATCTGGTAGACCAAAAAAGCAGTGCTGGCAAAAATTAAATCAATACAATAAGTTAAAAGTTGAAGAAAAAAAATTCTTCAAAACATTTTCTTGCTAGTGACTGCTTACCTTTACAAAAATGCATTCAAAAAAGAACAGGGTATCAATAATAACAAAGACAAATCAAAAGCATTGTCAAAGTATTGAGTAATTCCAGTACTGCTGCTTGTTCATTTATGTGTAGGTTAGGTGTGAGAAATTGCCCCAGCAATTCACCACCCCTGGTTAATCAGAAAAGCTAAGGAAAGCATCAACTGTGAGGAAACAGAATATAATTGTGCAAAGGTGACTGGCAGATCAGATGACTGGTCAGAAATTGCATTCCAGTAAACTCCCTCAAAAAAAGAAGCATGTGGCAGAAGCAGCAGTCAGGACAAACATCATGCACATAGTATTCAATCTATGAGAACAAAAGCTGACATATTTTGAGAAAACTCTCATAATTTTGTTATAATGTTGACGGTACAAGTTTGCTGCCTTGCCAACATTTCATTTACTGCTCACACATATCAAATCCTCAAAGCTTTATAACAGTTCATAGCATCTCTTGCATCTGCAGACTTCTGTAATTGAGAGTACGAAACGCTGAAACCTCTATATCAAACTATCCAAGGGAGGTCACTTAATAGCTCTCAGCATGTATTTCAGACTGATCACTCATCAGCCATTATTGAAACTTGTTGAAGTCTCGTGTATAAGCCATCAGCAGCAATCAATGATGGTAGTGATGTAATAGTCAGATTATTGTCATTCCGGAAATCAGGATATAGAACCATTTTGGGTGGAGATGAGGAAATAGAGGAAAGAAGTCACAGGCCCTCAAACAGAATCATACTATTGGAAGATGGATACAATAAGAAATATTGCGTGCTTGTGATAAAGCAATGGCAATATTTATTATGATTTGGAGATGCCGGTGTTGGACTGGGGTGGACAAAGTTAAAAATCACACAACTATTCCTGATGAAGGGCTTTTGCCCAAAACGTCGATTTGGCTGCTCCTTGGATGCTGCCTGAACTGTTGTGCTCTTCCAGCACCACTAATCCAGAACACCAGGTTATAGTTCAACAGGTTTAATTGGAAGCACAAGCTTTTGGAGTGCCGTTCCTTTATCAGGTGGTTGTGCAGGACACAATTGTAAGACAAAGAATTTATAACAAATGTTTACAGTGTGATGTAACTGAAATTATACATTGAAAAATACCTTGATTGTCTGTTGTGTCTTTCATAGTTTCACTTCTTTCATGTGTAAATCACAAAACTTTTTTAAAAAGTTGCATTCTCAGGTTAAACTGTAACAATTGGTGTCAGCCAGACAATATGTTGAAGATGTTAGCCCCTGTGTTGTCTGTCTGTGTCATAATGTTTAGACTGATTCTAATCTAAAAAGTGAGATAATGGAGTCTTACATGAATTCATGCAGTTTTTGAGCAAAGTACAATGTAACTCTGTGAGTACAAACTCACCCCACAAATATACATGTATATGTGTGCATGTGGGTCTTTGTGCGCGCTTGTGTGTGTGTGTGTCTGTCTGGGTTGGGGGCTTGTGAGTGTGAGAGAGAGTGGAGATGTGTGTGTATGTGAGTGTAGAGTGTCTTAAGTCTGTGAGGAGGTGCATGTGTGTGTGTGTCTGGGGTGGGGGGATTGTGAGAGAGTGTGTGTGTATATATGTGTGTGCATGAGTGTAGAGTGGTCTAAGTCTGTGAGAGGATGCATATGTGAGTGTCTGTAAGGGTGTGTGTGAGTGTCTGTGTGTATGTCTTTTGTCGGACTTTGGCTCAATTTTTTTTAATTTCAAAAATATACTTTATTCATAAAATGATTTGATGGTCTGTACATTTGATCATGCCATACATATGTCCACATTTACAAACACAGATTCGAATTTATCCTTGTCATTTACAATCCTGTGCATTTTTCAATCTTGTACATATACATATATTTGGCTGAGGCATCAGCAGAGCCCAAAAAAACGTCCGCATGGGCCCCCTGTTCTTCTTTAGGCAGGCCGATCTTACACGGTGGTCTTTCCCCACCACGCCTTGGCGGCAGTTGCCCCAAGCTTCAGCGCGTCCCTCAACACGTAGTCTTGGACCTTGGAATGTGCCAGTCTGCAACACTCGGTCGGGGTCAACTCTTTAAGCTGGAAGACCAACAGGTTTCGGACCGCCCAGAGAGCATCCTTCACCGAGTTGATGATCCTCCAGGCGCAGTTAATGTTCGTCTCAGTGTGAGTCCCGGGGAACAGGCCGTAGAGCACGGAGTCCCGCGTCACGGCGCTGCTCGGGACGAACCTCGACAAGCACCACTGCATTCCTCTCCAGACTTCCTCTGCATAGGCACATTCCAGAAGGAGGTGTGTGACAGTCTCGTCCCCCCCGCAGCCACTTCGAGGGCAGCGTGCGGTGCGGCAGAGAGTCCGGGCGTGCATAAAGGATCTCACAGGCAGAGCCCTTCTCACCACCAGCCAAGCCACGTCTTGGTGCTTGTTGGAAAGTTCTGGCGATGAGGCATTCTGCCAAATGGCTTTGACAGTCCGCTCAGGGAACCGCTCGACAGGATCCGCCCTCTCCTTTTCCCGAAGGGTCTCAAGGACGCTACGTGCTGACCACTTCCTGATGGACTTGTGGTCAAAGGTGTTTTTCCTCATAAATTTCTCCACGAAGGACAGGTGATACGGAACGGTCCAACTACTCCGAGCGTTCCGCGGCAGCGAGGCCAGACCCATCCTTCGCAACACCGGGGACAGGTAGAACCTCAGTACGTAGTGACACTTGGTGTTTGCGTACCGGGGATCCACGCACAGCTTGATGCAGCCACACACAAAGGTGGCCATCAGGGTGAGGGTGGCATTGGGCGTGTTTTGTCCCCCATTGCACCGGTCTTTGTACATAGAGTCTCTTCGGACCAGGTCCATCTTTGATCTCCAAATGAATTGGAAGATGGCCCGGGTGACTGCGGCGGCACAGGTCCTGGGGATAGGCCAGACCTGTGCCACATATGGCAATACTGAGAGTACCTCACACCTGATGACCAGGTTTTTTCCCGCGATGGAGAGCGACCGTTGCCCCCATCTGCCTAGTTTCTGTCTCATCTTCCTGATCCGCTCCTCCCAGGTCTTGGCGCACGCCCCAGCCCCCCCGAACCAAATACCCAGCACCTTCAGGTGGTCAGTCCTGACGGTGAAGGGGATAGAGGATTGGTCGGCCCAGTTCCCGAAGAGCATGGCCTCGCTCTTGCCTCGGTTTACCTTGGCCCCCGAGGCCCGTTCGAACTGGTCACAGATGCACACGAGTCTGTGCACGGACAGCGGATCCGAGCAGAAAACAGCAACATCATCCATGTACAGGGAGGCCTTAACATGCAGGCCCCCGCTGCCAGGAATAGTCACCCCTCTCAGGTTCGCATCCTTCCTGATGGATTCGGCAAATGGCTCTATGCAACACACAAACAAGGCGGGTGAGAGGGGGCATCCCTGCCTGACTCCAGATCTTACAGGGAAGCTATCTGATTCCCACCCATTGATTGAGACTGCACTGACAATGTTGGTGTAGAGCAGTCTGATCCAATTTCCGATTCCCTCCCCAAAGCCCATTTTGGAGAGGACATCCCTCATATATGTATGCGATATCCTGTCAAAGGCTTTCTCCTGGTCCAGGCTGATGAGGCAGGTGCCCACCCCCCTGTCCTGCACGTAGGCGATCGTATCCCTAAGGAGTGCGAGACTCTCAGAGATCTTCCTGCCCGGTACAGCACAGGTTTGGTCCGGGTGGATCACCGATCCCAGAGCAGACCTGACCCGGTTGGCGATGACCTTTGACAAGATTTTGCTCAATCTACCAACTTACTTTCTTCTATGTGTGAGCCAAGTCCTGCATGTTCTTTCAATGAAGCAATAGGAGAAGATATTCGGTCTCACACTTTTAGTTTATTTTAGCAGTAAGTGGATAAAGCATACAGAGCTCTGGGTCTAGACCTTTCTGTCCCTGACAAACTATATAGTGTGTCAGTTCAGAAAGTACCACACCTTTCTGTCCCTGACCCAATCTTTTTATATAATAAAAAATGTCATGCAATCCTGAGGTGGAATTATCTTCTGATTGGCTGTTGATCTGACTCCATTCTCCGCCTCCTTGCGTTCCCGGATGTCCGACCCCACGTGACCTTGTTTTGCCCGCGAAACGGAATACCACATGACTTCCTCGCGTGTGAAACAGAGCACCATGTGACCTTGTTTTGCCCGCGAAATGGAGCACCACGTGACCTCCTCGCACTCCTCCGGCGCGCGAAACAGAGCATCACGTGACCTCCTTCTGCGCACGCGTATAACGGAGCATCCCCAAAGGCTTCCGATTGCCGAGTATATTTACACTCTCAGCCAGCCATATATTTACAAGTGCCCCTTTTGGTGTCATGAAAATGAGACTAACAAACCAGTTTTATACATCACATTCGCTCTCCGATGCATAGTTTTCCCTTCTTGCCAGAGCCATGGTTTCCTTTTCCATCTGGTAGGGCGGGGGAGCCTTCCCTTCAATTGCTGTGATGATTACCCTCTGCAGTCTGACCGCATGGGATGTCCTCTCCACCACCTTATAAGGTCCTGTCCACCTCGGCTCTGACCACTTCCGTTTGATCACCTTCAGCAGGACCCAGTCTGTGGTAGATGGCGCCTGGCTCTGTAGGTCCCCTTTGCCGATCCAACCTGTTTGGAGAAAGCTGACACCAAAGCTGTTAGTTGATCATAGTAAGGCTTGTACCTTAGAGAGGCTCCTCCTCCCTCTAACATCTGTATTCCAGCTCCTGGTCCCGGGAACTGCTGCCCTGTTGTTAGCTCGTACGGGGTAAACCCTGTGATGGAGTTTACTGAACTTCTAATGGACATTAAAGCAAAGGGTAGGGCATCCACCCAACTTAACTTTGTTTGGGCACACACTTTTCCTATTTTTCCTTTTATGGATTGATTCATTCTTTCCACTTTTCCCTGTGACTGAGGATGGTACACTGTTCCAAACGCCTGTTTTAGTCCTAAAGCTGCTTCAACTTCTTGCAGGTCTTTGTTCTTGAAATGTGTGCCATTATCTGACCTGACTCTCTTTGGAAACCCATGCTTTAGAATGTATTGGTTTAATCAAGAATTTGATCACTGTTTTTGCGTCTTCCTTTTTCGCAGGTATCGCTTCTGGCCAACCAGTGTATGCATCCACTGCTACCAAAAGGTACCGGTATCCGTTTACTCTCTCTATCATGTCAGTGTAGTCAATCACTATTTCCTGACCTGGCATTCTTGGGAGAGGGAATTTTCCCTCGTGTGGTTTCACTGTTGTTCTCACATTGTATTCTGTACACGTTCTACATTCTCTGATATAATTTTCAATCATTGCTGGCAAGAACGGATGCCACCAATGTGTCAGATACCTCTGCATCTGTGTTTTTCCACAATGTGTCAACCCATGAGCTTCCTGGAGCATGGAAGCAATCGAACCTGGGGGTAGGACTGGTCTACCGTCCGGTGACCTCCAAATCCCTTCTGACTCTGTGGCCCCTCTCTCTCTCCAAACTGTCAGTTCATGAGGAGAGGCTTTCTGCTGCTCTTTGATTAACACATTTGCATCGCAGGCAGGCAGCAGGTCGTACACTGTTCTCTCTGTTTGCATCATTATATACTGTGCTGTATACGCTGCTGCTTTCTTTGCTGCTAAGTCTGCTTCCTGATTGCCCTTCGCTACTACTGTATCTGCTTTATCATGTCCTCTACACTTGACCACTGCCACTTCTGCAGGTTTCATTAGGGCCTCCGCTAATCTTTTCACATCTTTTTCATGTTTGATTGGGGTTTTTGCTGCTGTTAAGAATCCTGCTCTAATCCATTGACTGAGTTCTACCTGTATAGCCCCTACCACATATGCAGAGTCGGTGTAGATATTTACTCTTTTTCCCTCTGACCATTCTAACGCAGCTATCATTGCCTGTAGTTCAGCCAACTGGGCTGATTCTTTGCCTGTCACTTTTCCTGTCAACACTTGCTCAAATCCCTCACTTGTCTGTCGCACCACTGCATAGGCTGCTTTAAGTCCTTCAGTTGGATGTCTGTAACAGCAACCATCTGTGAACAACACTTCTTCTGGGTCTACTAGTGCTTTTGCCTGTAAGTCTGCCCTAACTTTGACGTCTCTCTGTATCCTTTCCTCACACATGTGTGGCTCTCCTTCTCCCATGTTGTCAGCCATGTTGATTCCTTCATGTGTGAAAGTTATATGTGGTGCATTCAGGATTTTCTCTAACCTGGTTTGCTGCAGTGACGTCATTGTAAAGGCTGTTGAGTTCACATAGGCCACTATACTATGTGTCGTCAGTACCGTAAGCGAGTGGTTCATGACTATATGTGCTACCTTTTGGAGAATTTTTGCTACTCCTGCTGCATGTCTTGTACATGGCGGGTGTTTGTCCTCTATTGGGTCAAGGGTAACACTTACATACATCAGCACCTGCCTGCTTCCCCCTTTTTTCTGAAAAAGAACACCATTTGTTGTGTGTAATCTTTCAGAAATATCGAGGAAAAATGGCTCTTTGCAATCCAGGACCGCTAAATCAGCAGCCCGCGTTAGGGCCTGTTTGAGAGCTATGAAACTTTTGTCTGCCTCCGTGGTCCACTGCAAATGGGCCGACAAATTTCTCATGTCTTGCTCATTTACCATGACCCTCAGAGGGAAAGTGAGCTCCCCAAATGATGCAACGAATTGTCTGCTGTATCTTGCCAACCCAAGAAACGAGAGCATGTCTTTTACAGTGACTGGTTTGGTATGATGCAGAATGGAGGATCTATGGGAAGGAGACACACCTGTTCCCTGAGCGGAAATAACTCTACCCAGAAAAGACACCGTCTGTCTGCAGCATTGTAATTTAGCCCATGAGACTTTGAAACTGACTTCATATATGCGAAGCAGCAACGTCTTTGTGGCTGCCAGACAAGAAACATGGTCGGGTGCTACCAAAAGAATGTCATCCACATACTGGATCAATACCATCCCTTTGGGAGTGTCAGGTCCTTCAGCTGCTGTTTCAGTACCTGATTAAACACCCCCACCGACAAAATGAACCCTTGAGGGACCCTTGTGTAACGTAATTGTTGGCCTTTGTAGGTGAACGAGAAAATGTCCCTCAAATGATCAGCTAAGGGCAAACAGAAGAACGCATTGGCCAGATCAATGCACGAGAACCACTTATGGTCAGGGGTCAGCACAGACATCGCAGTGTATGGGTTTGGAACTGGAACTGTTGGAGTAGAAACAATACTATTGATCCGTCTAAGATCATGCGCCATCCTATATTTACCTGTATTCTGCTTCTCTACAGGTAAGATAGGAGTGTTCCAGGCTGACCGGGAGGGTTCTAGCACCCCTGCTGCTAACAATCCTTCAATTGTGTCTGCAATGTATAGGACAACAGGCTTCAGCCACTGGTTTGTGTGAATATTGTCTCTGCCAAATTGGAGTGTGGTCAATTAAATCGAATGTGATTGGTGTGACGTGTTTGCAGTGACCAACGTCCGTTGGACCTGCTGACCACAAGGTATCTGGTAGATTTCATTGTCATCTCTATCACAATACAGGGTAACATGGAGGGGATCTGCAGGAGGAGCATAGGGATGCAGCATCTGAACCCAGGGTCGCCATTGGCTGTATAAAGACTGTTTTCTATTGTTCTGCCTGTTTTCGGGTTCGAGGAGTCCCCAGTATATATCTACCCACTGCCCTTCTGCCATTGGTGATGTGTCTGCTGATAGCATCATTTGGGATCCAGAATGAATCATTGTCATGGAACAGTTGACAGAGTAGCCATTCAGAAAGGTCACTACCAGTCCGTCTGGTCCACACAGAACCAAGGCCCCACATCTCACCAGCAGGTCGCGGCCCATCAGATTGACAGGGCATGCAGGTGATGAAATATACTGGTGACGGAAGGTCTATCCGGCCACTGCTGTGATCAGTGGCGATGTCAAAGGCAGATTTTCCGGTTTACCTGAGAACCCTACTAACTGGACGCTGGAGGATGACATATTTGACCGAGGTATATCACAAGTGATGATAGAAAATCTTGCACCCATGTCAACCAAAAAAGACAGATTCTTGTCCATTATCCTCATTTGCATATAGGGGTCTCCCAACCCCACATGCCCCTGGATTCCCATGCCCCGTCAATATTCGTACCCCTGCCCTTCCGGCATAGTCTGAGGGTACTGTCCTTTCACCGGGGCTGCAGCTGCATTTGGGCCTTGGTAAGGCTGAGCAGCCTGTTGAAAAGGAGGCTGACTTGAGCGGACATACTGTCCTCGGATCAATCCCTGGTCTTCCTTCTAGCCTCATCAAGCTGTAACTTCAGCAACTGCACTTGAGCTGACTTGTTGCTCTGTTTATCTTCATCCTGTTTTGTCCTGTAAATGCTTCATGTGGTGCGTCGTGTTTTTCCCATTGTTCTGTAGAACAACCTGGGATATCAGGATTACTCTCCATTGCCTCTTTTACTTCCTTAGGCATCCCTGCCATAATGGCATTCCTAAATAACGTGGTCTGTAGCTGACCTGACCCTGGATGACTCCCCGCAGTATCTGTCCACGTGCCCTTACACCTAGCCAAAAAGGCAGGCATATCCTCACCCTCCTTCATTGTGAAGGTGAGTGAGTGCATCGCTCCCGGTGGAATCGGAAATCTATCCCTCATTGTCCTTCCCACACAGGTGGCATGCTGCACAAACGGTTCCGAATCAGGTAGTAAGGTGGTCCCCGCAGACGCTTCAATCTGCTGTATTTCCCACATAGTCAATTGCTTGCCCAACAATGCTCTCCAATCGCCCATAGCTAACTTGTGCCCTAGCGTATATTGGCAAAATTTAGTCATCCAAGGCCCACCTCCCTCCATGGGTGGGGGCATTTTATCCAGGATGCAGTTCATGTCAGTAAATGTGAAGGGCTGATAAACATCCCCCAAATAAGAGCCTCTGTATATTAATGGCATTTAGTGGTGCTGATACTGTATGGGCTGTCGTAATGTGTCTCTGTGACGCAGGTTGTAACTTGGTTCAGGATCGGGCTTCATTGGAGGGCCATGTTCAGTATGCATTGTGAGTGAGCCTTTCAAAGTGACGGGGTAGGGTGTGGGTCATCCTCTGTCAGGGATTCTTCGTCCTCAATATCTGTACTATTTTTAGACTCCCCCCTGCCCCCATCCAATTTGTCTCTATCTCGTTCTTCTGTCAAATCTCTCCTTCTTCTGTCTGAGAACCCATCATCTAGTAACTGACCTGAGCTATGTAATCTTCCCCTCCTTTCGCTCTCAACACTATACGGTGTCGAGTGAGCATCTGGCTCTTGCACTGATAAGTGTCTCCCCTGTTTTGGCTGTTCTTTGTTTCTGCTGTGTGTCATTATCACCCTGCTTGATTCCTCTGCTTCCTTAACTGTCTGTTCAGCTTCTAGTCTTAGTTTTTCTACCTTTCTGATGCTTTCTTCTACTGCTTCCGCCAGTCTCTCTTTTACTGCTTTGTACTCACTTGTTCCTACTTCTTGCACATCTAACGCCCCTTTCTTGAACATACATGAGTGGCATTTGTGTTACAGGATATGGGGGCGGTGATTGTACCCCAGGCAGTTTAGAATATAATGGCACGGATGGTCCTGCCTTTTCTGTCTCCTTTGCCAGTTTTGTCTTAGACGTACCACACCCTCTTTTGTAATGGTTCTACCACCATACAGGCCAACGTCATGTTGTGCAGACGAATCCTCCTCTCTTCTTTCTCCTCGCCTTCTTTTGTCCACTTTCTTCTAACTAATATTGACCCTTTCTTTCCCTTCATGTGCTCTTCAACTTCTAATTTAGCTTGCTCTTCTGCTTTTCCTAAAAACGGTGACAATTTCTCCCTCTCCTCATCTTTAGGGACTTTGCCCTGTTGTTGTAATACTTCCCAAATCTTATCATTTTTTTCCATCATTGTTTTTTGTTTGTCCTTTGCAAGCCCACGAACTAACTGACTTCTAGCTTTGCCCCACTGCTGTTTTACGGGCAACATTAAGTCGAAAGAACATCCTCCGTATTCCTCACATTCTTTATCAAATTCCCCTTGCATTTTACATATTTTTGTTTTAATCCTCCCGTCTAGCAGTCAATTGGTTTGGATATAATATAACCGAGCAACTAACCCAACCAAAGACAAATCCGGTGGCCAGTCAGTTTGTATGGAGTACACCCGAGCAACTGACCCTTTCAGTGAGATTTAACAACAGTGCCGTTGTCACCGTTAGGTTTCCACTGCCAACTCTCTCCCGCTGAGACACCACCGTCCCTGTCTTCAAGACACTACTGGCTTTTCTGCCACCCTCCGTACATTCCCCAATATAAGTTTTAAAACATACAACACATTAATCATACACCACAATTTGTGAGCATTGCTTTTATGAGATCCTGCTCAATGGACTTTAAACCTCCTCACACTTACGTACCTTGTTGCTTTTATGGGGACTCTAACCCCATGGGATTTTAAACCTGTACATATCAAATTTTGTTGTTTTTATGGGGACTCTAACCCCATGGGATTTTAAACCTGTACGTATTAAACTTTGTTGTTTTTATGGGGACTCTAACCCCATGCGACTTTAAACCCATATGTACCTTGTTGCTTTTATGGAGACTCTAACCCCACGGGACTTTAAACCCGTACGTACTATATCAATACTTTATCCACTTACTATTACTAGGACACTTGCAGTATAATGACAACAATCAATTTAGTATTTCCAATTGCAGAACTTCGATATAAACAGGTGTCTGCTCACCTTTTTTTATGCGGCGCCGCTTGTTGTTGTCATCAGAAGTCAATTGTCCATTGTTTCAATTTTTCTCTCTTTTCCGTCACTTCTCCGTCTTCATCACGTCGGGGGTCACCAAGTTGTCGGACTTTGGCTCAATCTACCAACTTACTTTCTTCTATGTGTGAGCCAAGTCCTGCGTGTTCTTTCAATGAAGCAATAGGAGAAGATATTCAGTCTCACACTTTTAGTTTATTTTAGCAGTAAGTGGATAAAGCATACAGAGCTTTCTATTCCTGACAAACTATGTAGTGTGTCAGTTCAGAAAGTACCACACCTTTCTGTCCCTGATCCAGTCTTTTTATATAATAAAAAATGTCATGCAATCACTGAGGTGGGATTATCTTCTGATTGGCTGTTGATCTGACTCCATTCTCCGCCTCCTTGCATTCCTGGATGTCCGACCCCACGTGACCTTGTTTTGCCCGCGAAATGGAGTACCACATAACTTCCTCGCGTGCGAAACAGAGCACCACGTGACCTTGTTTTGCTCGCGAAATGGAACACCACGTGACCTCCTCGCACTCCTCCGGCGCGCGAAACAGAACATCATGTGACCTCCTTCTGTGCACACGTATAACGGAGCATCTCCAAAGGCTTCCGAATGTCAAGTCTATTTACACTCACAGCCAGCCATATATTTACAAGTAAGCCATATATTTACACTGTGTATACATGTGTGTGTGTGTATGTGTGCATGTATAGTGCAATGGTGGTCACCTGTAGTGTGACGTGAACCCAAGGTCCTGGTTAAACCCCTCCATATTAGCTATCAGCCTCTGCTCGACCACTTTTCGCTGCTGCCTGTCTATAGTCCACCTTGAAGGATGGTCACCCGAAGGTCCAAGGTCGAATGTCCTGGACCACTGAAGTGTTCCCCAACTGGGAGGGAACACTCCTGTCTGTTGATTGTTGTACGGTGCCCATTCATTAATTATTCACTAATTATTAGTATTTTTAATGCATTTGTAAGCTTGAAAAATCAGACTGGAAATTGTAGCTTCAATGAGAAGTTCATAAAATGCTTTCAAGATAGTTTCTTAGAGCAGCATGTTGTGGGCCCAATGATAAAGTAGTCTCTGCTATATTTGTGCATTGTCGCAACATTAATTGATTAATGACCTCTGAGCAAAAGAACCTTTCGGGATCAGTCATCACAAAGCTTTCAATGAATTTTAGCTTTGTTTTGAGACAAAGTAGAATGGATCTGAAAATGTGTTGCTGGAAAAGCGCAGCAGGTCAGGCAGCATCCAAGGAACAGGAGAATCGACGTTTCGGGCATAAGCCCTTCTTCAGGAATGAGGAAAGTGTGTCCAGCAGGCTAAGATAAAAGGTAGGGAGGAGGGACTTGGGGGAGGGGAGTTGGAAATGCGATAGGTGGAAGGAGATCAAGGTGGGGGTGATAGGCCGTAGTGGGGTGGGGGCGGAGAGGTCAGGAAGACGATTGCAGGTTAGGAAGGTAGTACTGAGTTCGAGGGTTGGGGCTGAGACAAGGTAGGGGGAGGGGAAATGAGGAAACTGGAGAAATCTGAGTTCATCCCTTGAGGTTGGAGGGTTCCTAGGCGGAAGATGAGGCGCTCTTCCTCCAACCGTCGTGTTGCTATGGTCTGGCAATGGAGGAGTCCAAGGACCTGCATGTCCTTGGTGGAGTGGGAGGGGGAGTTGAAGTGTTGAGATTTGTTGTAGGTACTGGTTGTCCTGGTTGGGTCCAAATTTTGTTGGTCGGAACATAGTCCGGAGTCCGTGTACAATTTTGGACTGTGGGAGGAAACCGGAGCATCCAAAAGAAACACACGCAGACATGGGGAAAATACAGACAGTTGCCTGAGGCTGGAATTTTATCCGCATCACTGGTGCTGTGAGGTAGCAATGCTAACCACTGAGTCACCATGCTGCCCAGATTCCATATAAAAGATTATTGTGCAAAGTAGGAGATCATGATATAGGGGTTAATATACCAGCATACAGAGATGGTTGACTGGCAGAAAACAGAACGCATATATAAATAGATCCTTTTCAAATTGGCAGGAACAGACAAGTGGAGTCCTGCTAGGGTCTGTGCTGGGATCTCAACTGTTTACATTTAATATCAATGACTTAGGTGAGGGGATCAAATGCACGGTGGTTAAATTTTCAGATGACAGACATTTTGCTCATGTCTGCGTGGGTTTCCTCTGTTTGCTCCGGTTTCTTCCCACAGTCCAAAGTTGTGCAGGTCAGGTGAATTGGCTATGCTAAATTACCCATAGTGTTCAGGGATATGTAGGTAAGGGGCATTAGTGAGAGGAAATGTAGAGTAATATGGTAGGGGAAATGGGTCTGGCTGGGATACTCTTCAGAGGGTCGGTGTGGACTTGTTGGGTCTGTTTCCACACTGTTGGGGTTCTATGATTCTCAAACACCTTATGGAAATCCAAATACCAGACATAAATGGAACTTCAAGGGCCTGTCCCTTTAATCCACATCACACGTTGCTCTCACAAAGACTTCCACAAAATTGGTTAAATGCAATTTGAAGATGACACAACAAGAATGGAAAATGAAATGGATAGATTAAGTGAGTGGGCAAAGATCTGGCAGATGGAGTATAATTTAGGACAAATATGCAAATATCAAAGAATGCCTATGCCTTTGAAATGAAAATTAACTTTCAATCCTTTGTGTACTGATTGTACTTTGCAATCTTTACAATTGGTGAGTCATAAATTTGCATATAATGAACATTGATGGACGTTATTTGAGAATGCAATATTTTTGCATGTTTTCATCACTTTAAACAATTGATCATAATTACTCCTACAAAGCATTACTCAAGATATTAATGGCTTTCTTTTGATTTTACGCATTGAGACTTGAAATTTTCTATGAATTTTTATTCATGTGAAGGATCCCATTTGATGCTAATAGGTGCTCCAAAATGGATTAGTTAATCATTTCTTTCAATATAGCATTTTTCTAGTTTGATAGCTAACTCTATAACTCTGACACAAATTTGAAATGTCTATATTTTAATTCAGACACACCCTATTATTGGTTTTAATGGGCAAGTTAAGAGCCTTTTGATATGAAGGCAACTCACCTTGCCGTTATTTTGGTCAGCATTATTGCAATGCCTTTAAAAATGCCAAATTAGGATATTCATTACAAAAATTCCCAAATTATAAACAGACGGTGTTGTGACATTAGGGGTAGGGGTTGTGGTAATGGGAAGGAATCTTTCAAACATGGAAGCTTTAACATTTTCAGGTTTTTTGAAAGGAAATGCATAGTAAATAGTAAATTAACTGTACTGATCTTCATTTTATTCTCATTTAGCTATGCCCTGCAAAAGATGAATAGATGGTTTTAAATAGACTCAAATAACTGGTATTTAGATAAAGAAATATTTATATATGAGCAATTTCAAGGATGTTATCAGCCTTTTCTGGGGAAAGAAGAGGGCAACTCTTAAGTATTGGTGATTTTGAAGACATGCACCAGGCTTTGCCACTCTATTTACCTTTGTGAACCATTTGGACTTTTTATTCACCGTCTGGCAGGCTTGGTCAGCTTTTCCCTCTGCTAGCCCACAAATTAGCTTCATTGAAATCAATTTCATAAATAAATTTAAATTCCGAACCGTTGGATTACAAGTCTGCTAATAGAGTTGGCAGCAGAAGATGATAATCCTGAAATGAACTTGGCAAGTTGCTGTGGTGCATCACACAGATATTATGTATTACAGGGGGACCCCAATTTGCAAATGTCTGACTTGCGAACTCAAACCCATATGGGGGTTAAGTTTTAACAAACTGACATACGAACATTTCCAGTACTTACAAACAGTTGCTTTACATTGTCCTGCATTGTGTTTTGACTTGCATACAGTTCGGCTTTTGCAGACTCCAGATTGGAATCCGTTTGCACACTGGGGACTGCCCGTATTGCATTAGTGATCGACAGTGTGGTATAGTGAGTTAAAGATAGTGTGTTAATTAAGCAGCTTTCCTCAGCCTGGATTGTATCAGGTTCTGGTATTACAGTTGTACCCATTTAGACAATGAGATTCCCATCACACCTTAAGTTTCGCTGGGGCTCTTTCTTGGCAAAATGTTTCTTTAATGAGTTTCTTCAATATTATTTCCATTATAACTTTCAAAAAAGGAAAAATAAAGTTAACGAAATAATATTTTTCACAGGCTTTTAATATCAGTGTTTCATTTCATCATTTTGCAAATTAAGTACTTTCAGTATCATTGGACTCATTGCAATATTGTCAGTTGATCTTGCACAATGACTTAATAAGAAGACAGATTGGACTGAATGTTTTTTTTTGGCTAAATGTGATTGGTATTGATTTTTTTGGAGGGATTCTCATTGTAAGGCCCAGTGAGGTTTTTTTGCTGTTTCTTACCTGATATGCCTCATTTTTCTACCAAGTCTGCCCATATGGCTCATCTCATGTCTGATTCTATCTTAGCAAGTGCAGTTCCTGAACAATTCGCCTCTCACTGGCTATCTGCTGAAACATCAGCAACCCTGGTGCCAGTGCCATTTTTAAAGGTGTCTGTGCTTCTGGAGGAGAACTGGCATTCTATAGCTGCCCTGCTCGGGTAAGGACTGAGTCTGGATGTGTCTGAGGTGGAGAAGATAATGCCCCAATTCTCCCATGAGGTTGACCCCCAGTTCAATACCCTGAGGAGGTCAATGACCTTCTCCATTCCACTGAGGTAATTCCCTGCCACTGCACCCACTTCCCACGATCTGACACTCTCACTACTGCTTGCAACATCTTCCCTTACTTGACCTTCACCCTATACACCACTAACTCTGCATGGTCTCTGCACTGCCCACTCACTCGTCTATGGTACCTTCACCAGCACGAACAACTGAGCATCCACGTTCCCCTCATTCGAAGTCTCCCTTTACCTCATGCAAGGCAGCCTATAAGGTGTGAAGTTTGGAATTTTTCCTGCAGATTGCAAAGACATCCGTATATCGTCGTCTGACTAAGGCACGTTTTTCTTTCTCCTGCAACTCTCACAGTAATCCTGCTGTCAGTTCCACCCATTTTGAACCGCTGGCCATGATGCCTTCTCTTTTCTTTGCCGTGTAAGTACTGCTAGCATTTCCACCACCTCCATGAAGAAACAACTCCCCCAGAAGCTATCACTTCAACCTCTGAGCACAAGTGTACTGAGGCTTCAGAAGTAGCACGACAGAGACGCACTCCTTCCCCACTCCCTCCTACCTTCCACCACCACCCGCTCAGATGCCAATACGTTGAGTAGAACAATGTACTTAGAAGGTTTGTGAGCATGATTGAGTGTACACCTAATTGTGAAAGCTCTGTGGCTGGCTGAGGGAGAAATGTCCCAGTCCTCTGGTGGTCGTTGGCCACAAATGAAAGGTTTTCTTAGAAATATCGATCAAATTGTGTATTAAAAAGACTGTATAGCTGGCTGAGTTCAAACATAATGAACTATCAGCAAACTATCAGCAACTAGATTGGGGCCTGAACAAAGGACAATGACAAGATTTGTGGTAAAATTGTGCGAAAGGTTGTTGGTAGCAGATCGATGGGTGTTGTGGCAAGTTTCTCACTAGGCAGTGGTCACTTGCCTATTAAAGGGGATGTTTGCTTGTTAACACCATCATTAATAGCAATCTCACCTCATTAATTTTCAGCTTCCTACCTCAACAAAGGTGGCAAACAAACTAATAGCCACATTTCTTTCTGGAAGTCAAAGCAGGTACCTGGCAACTTCGGCTCTGCTTTCACCAGAGGAATTCCATGTTGCACACTGCACGCCAGCATCTGAAGTCAAACTCAGATACAACCCAGGTCCATGGATATTCATGTCCATCATGTGCTATTCTCTAAGCACCCCCATGGTACACCAACAGCCTATTCACAGAGTTGGACTGTCCTGTACAGCTGCAACAAGATACCCCGACTCCTTTCCTCAATGCACTGACCAATAAAAGTGAGCATACCAAATGCCTTCTTCACTCTCCTATCTACGTGCAACTCTACTTTCAAGGAACAATGTACCTGCACTCCAAGGGCTCTTTATTCAGCAACACCAGAACACAGAACATAGAACAATACAACGCAGAACAGGCTGTCCAGCCCTCAATGTTGTGCCAACCTGTGAACGAACCTAAGCCCATTCCACTACACTATCCCATCATCATCCATTTGCTTATCCAAGGATTGTTTAAATCTCCCTAATGTGGCTGAGTTAATTACATTGGCAGGCAGGGTATTCCACACCCTTACCACCCTCTGAGTAAAGAACCTGACTCTGACATCTGTTTTAAATCTATCACCCCTCAATTTGTAGTTATGCCCCCTCGTACAAGCTGACGTCATCATCCTAGGAAAAAGACTTTCACTGTCTACCCTATCTAATCCTCTGATCATTTTGTATGTCTCTATCAAATCCCCTCTTAGCCTTCATCTTTCCAAAGAGAACAGACCCAAGTCTATCAGTCTTTCCTCATAAGACCTTCCCTCCAGACCAGGCAACATCCTGGTAAATCTCCTCTGCACTTTTTTCAATGCTTCCACATCCTACCCGAAATATGCCGACCAGAACTATACACAAAATTCCAAGTGCGGATGCACTAGCGTTTTGTATAGTTGCAGCATGATATTGCAGCTCCGGAACTCAATCCCTCTACGAATGAAACCTAACACACCGTATGCCTTCTTAACAGCACTATCAACCTGGGTGGCAACTTTCAGGGATCTATGTACATGGACTCCAAGATCCCTCTGCACGTCCACACTACCAAGAATCTTTCCATTGACCCAGTATTCTGCCTTCCTGTTATTCTTCCCAAAGTGAATCACCTCACATTTAGCTGCATCGAACTCCACTTGCCACACCTCAGCCCAATTCTGCAGTTTATCCAAGTCTCCCTGAAACCTGTAACATTCTTCCACACTCACCACCACTCCATCAACTTTATTGTCATCTGCAAATTTACTAACCCATCCACCTATGTCTGCATCTAAGTCATTTATAAAATTGACAAACAGCAATGGTCCCAAAACAGATCCTTGTAGCACACCACTCGTAACTGGACTCCAGGCTGAATATTTTCCACCACTCGCTGCCTTCTTACAGAAAGCCTGATTTTAATCCAAACTGCTAAATCGCCCTCAATCCCATGCCTCTGCATTTTCTCCAACAGCCTACCATGTGGAACCTTATCAAAGGCCTTACTGAAGTCCATGTATACCACGTCAATTGCCTTACCCTCATCCACATGCTTGGTCACCTTCTCAAAAAACTCAATGAGATTTGTGAGATATGACCTGCCCTTGACAAAACAATGTTGACTATCTGCAGTTTCGTGCTTGCTAGATAATTATAAATCCTATCTCTTATAATCCTTTCTAAAATGTTTCCTACAACAGATATAAGGCTCACTATTCTATAATTATCTGGGTTATCTCTACTGCCGTTCTTGAACAAGGACACAACATTTGCAATCCTCCAGTCCTCTGGTACCAAACCTGTAGACAATGATGACTCAAAGATCAAAGTCAAAGACTCCTATACCTCCTCCCTAACTTCTGGAGAATCCTCGGATAAATCCCATCTGGCCCAGGGAACTTGTCTACTTTCACTCCTTTGAAAATTGATAACCTTGAACCTTTCTAGTCTAATATCTAGTATCACATTTTCTCCTCTACAATATTCTCCTTTTCATTAGTGAAAACCGATGAGAAATGTTCGTTTAGCACCTCTCCGATCTCCATAGAGTCCACACACAACTTCCCACCTCTGTCTTTGACTAGCCCTATTCCTACCTTACTCATCCTTTTATTCCTCACATACTTATAGAAGGCTTTCGGGTTCTCCTTTATTCTACTTGCTCAAGACTGCTTATGTCCTCTTTTTGCTGTTCTTAATTCTCTCTTTAAATCCTTCCTAGCTAATCTGTATCTCTCCATCACCTCATCTAAATCATCTGGTCTCATCATCACATCAGCCTCCTTCTTCTGCTTAAGAAAAGACATTAACCACAGTTCCCTTATCTTCCTCCCTGCCTGACAGGGACATACTATCAAGGACATGCAAGGACACTCCCAGGACCTTACCATAAAGTGTAAATTTCCAGCCCTGATTGGCCTTTCCCACATGCAGCATGTCCCCTTTATCTAAATTAAACTCCATCTGCAGCTCCTCCCCGCCTTGGCCCATCTGATCAAGGTCCCACTGTACGTCTGCCCTTCAATGCCACACCTCAGGCTATATGACACTGTCTGCTCTGGAACACGTGCCCAGCTCATTGACTGGACCAGACTGCATCTCTAGCTGTTCATTTGCTCTCATGGTGTTGCCTCACCCTGAGCCTTCCTAGCTGCTCACAGCATCCCTGCCTCACCTTGCCTTTATGCATTTTGCTCCCTTAGCCAAAGATACCATGCTCACTGCTGTACTGTGTGGCACTTTATGCAGACACAAAACCAGGAAGATGATCAGCTTGTCAGCAGTCCTCAGTCAAGTCGTGTGAGATAGCCTTTGCTCAGGTGACCCCGGCATAACATGTCTCTGATATCAGTCCAGGGGCTTTGAGTTGGTCACTCAGCTGCTGGGGTAGTTAGAGTCCAGGTGCTGCCTGCATAGGGGTGAGGAGATCAATGTTAGGCAGTATACGTCCATCTTGACCCTTTCCAGCCTACGGGGGTTGTTTTCTTTCTGCAATGAGTGAGAAGCATGTCTTAAAGGAAATGAAAGGGGGTGGCATGGCTGTTACTTATGGTGCAAGAGAGATGGTGTCTGGCCTGAGGAAGTAGGCAACGCAGAGCGATGCGAAGTTAGTTATAATTAGAGTGGAACTGGAAAAGCACAGCAGGTCAGGCAGCATCTGATTTTCCTGCCCCTCGGATGCTGCCTGACCTGCTGTGTTTTTCCAGCACCACTCTAATCTAAATTCTGGCTTCCAGCATCTGCAGTCCTCACTTTTGCAGAGTTAGTTAGTTTGGGAGTTGAGCGGGTAAGAACGAGAGAGGGAAGATATTGCAGGCAATAGTGAGAGTGGTAGATTATGAGCCTTGGTGTGACATTAGTACAGTATCAGAAAGTAAGTGAAGAGAGAAGGTGGTGGCACTTAGACTGGCAGAGCGGAGAAGGACATTCATCTTCCTTGAGTGCTGTACATTCATCCAGACAGCCGAGATTGCTCAGTGGCAATCTCAGACCAGGCTGGTATAGTCTGGTATTGAGGTGTCCTCTGCTCATCCTGGGGAAGAGGACACTCTGCTTCTGTACTACCCTGTTCAGCAGGAACTGCAGGTCCTGACCCAGAATGCAGGGTTTCAAGCTTTCCTTGCCTGTTACGTCCAAGGCAATTATCAGGAACTGTGCAGGCCAGATCCAGACTGATAGTCTGGGTGCAACACTGCCTTTAAAGGATAGTGCCAGCTGTGGGCTTCAATTAATTGAGCTGTTGCTATGGAGACATCAATTTTGGGTGGTGTTGGTGGGGAGGGGGGATCTAGAGGTTCCTCAAGCTCTCAGGTAATTCAAAAAAGGGACAAGACTTGAAAATTAGCTTTGTGTTTGACGAGAATAAGTCCCTGCAGGGATTCTTGCATTTGGCCGGATGCAGGATGGAAAGCTTTGGTAATATGACTGTCCTTTCATCAATATTCGAGCTGGAGTTGGTTAGGATCAAGTGACTAACTATTTTCAGGAAATCATGGAGACGTGATTCACGGACAGATGCAGTGAAGTCCAAATGTATACATGAAGCTAAATGGACCTTGTAACTAAGAACTCCAAGAAAATTAAAAGTTTCTCAGGATTTGTATCAAAAAGGACACTTCCAAAGAAATGAAGGGTCCACTGCAACACAGATGTTAAAGAACCGTGAGTGTTGCAATTAAGTCAATGTCTCCTTTGCTTTCATGCCTCATGATATTTTAAACATGTTTTTACAATTAGTGCTTTTGCACAGCTGTATACATGGAACAATCCTGCTTTCCCATCACCCACATTCTGCCTGCTCTGATATTTTTGCAATGTCTTTTTTTTAATCCTCCCTTTATCTGCTGACACAGATTCAGACTAAAACGTTGCTCACCAAATGTAAGCCTTTGCATAACTTTGATAACTGGAGCCCAATGAACTGCTGGCATCCTCATTGTGTTCACTCTACATCAGCCTGAAGAGCTCCAGCAATTATTCCAAATTCTGCAGATTTGTTCTATTTAATGCAACAGATCCAAAAGCGGAAGCTGTGTTAAGGTATGGGCTTGCTGCTGACCCGAGGTGAATATAATTACTGAGTTGATGCACCACAGTAACTCAGGAATTGTACCAATGAATGCAGTTTCCAAAAAGAGTACATAACGTATTAATTTTACTGCTATACTTTGCTTAGATATGATCATTGACATAGAATAAATAAACCGCTGTGTATAATCTTTTAACTCTGTTTAAAAACTTGAAAAATATTTGACATTCTTTTAAAATAACATACTGGTAATACACATTTGAGAGCTACTGTAATCACACATTTGATATTATGCATTAAATATTCATACACAGAGTCATGGAGTCATTCAGCACAGAAACAGATCCTTCAGGCCCACTCGACCATACTGACCAGGTTTTTTAAACTAAACGAGTCTCATTGCATGCATATGGCCCATATCCCTCTAAATCTTTCCAAATTCATGTACCTATCCAAATGCGTTTTAAATGTTGTAACTGTACCTTCCTCTGGCAGTTCATTCAATCTACGCATCATGCTTTGTGTTAAAACATTGCCCCTGAGGTTTCTTTTAAATCTTTCCTCTCCCACGTTGAACCTACGTCCTCTGGTTTTGAATTCTCTTCCCCTAGGGAAAAAACTTTGCTATTTAACTTATCCATGCCTTTCAAGATTTTATAAACCTCTATAAGGTCACCCCCTCAGCCTCCTATGCTCCAGGAAATAATGTCCCAGCCTATATAGCCTCTCCTTATAACTCAAATCCTCCAGTCCTGGTAACATCCGTGTAAATCTTTCCTGCACCCTTACGTCCTTGTAAATCTTCTCTGAACCTGATGCAGAATCTAGAGTCCTGAATTCATTTGAATGTGTGTAATCAATTTCACCAAATCCTTTTCTGAAGAGTCACTCATTGCTCACAAAAAATACTTCAAAAGATTAATTTCTTCTTGGTTATTGCATACAAAATCATATGATATATAATTGCCATTGTATCTTAGATCCATCAGCACCATCTGTATCACATTGAGGGCTAAAACCAATCCTGTAAAGGCAATGACTGCATAAAAAAAGGAATTTTCTACGACCTTCATAAAGTGCAGGGAGTGAACTATAAAACCAATTAGAGATTACAAATAAACATGAATAATGTATTCAATTGCACTTTTACCCTTAGGACCTAGAAACCTACTGCGTTTCTCTGTGATCTCATTCATTGGGAGGTCTGCTGATTATCAAATAGACTCAAAAGGAAAACAATGAGGGCATATTATATAAAATAAACATTGCCATCTTTTATTTCATGAGGTAGAATTTGAATAAATAACATTATGAACTAAACAAATAATATTAAATTCAGTGGTTGCAGCAATTCTGCTGGGATAGAAAGGAGAAAATTTTATTTTATCATAAATGATAATAATTGTTTTGCTTTTCTCTACTGATTCCCTTTGTGGGGACAATATGCAACCGCATATAAAAAGCACCAATAAAACCTAAACCAATAAATCACAAAAGCTTAACAATAATAGCATTTCCATTAATGCAGGTTAACATTTCACATTAAAGAAGTCCAATAAATACTCTTTAAATGCTGTTAATGACAGTTGATGTAGCAGTACATTCATTAATATCAATATAATTTGAACAGTAATTTATTTTATTATTACCCATGGGTGGCTTCAGCATCTATTTCTAAAACAAAATGACCGTAATGTAAGTGCATGCATTATTATACTAGAATGAGATTTTGAATAAGACCTTTTCAAAAAAAAAATTCTAGCATACTGAAAATTAAATATGCTCATTTTGATAGATGGCTTATTATTAATAATTGCAGTATTTCAACAAAAATTGAGATACAAAAGTCAATTACAACATATTGCCATGCTGCAAATAGTAAGGAAGACTGATGTTTCATCATCTCCTAGATCAATGTACAAAACCTGGATTTCAAAGCTCTGTGAATTAATAAGAATTGAAAAATGGCAGTTTTGCTTTTTACATCAGTCTGAACAATGAATCTGATTCACAACTGCTAATTTTGTGTCTTGGTTTAGGACATTTGATCCACATTTGTGAGACCTTTCAGCTCACTTATACTCAAACTGGCAATAAGAAGTCACAGTACCCAACTACAGGTCTGTTGTTACATTGCTGTTTGTAAAAGAAAGTTCAAGGATCATGTCACTTGTGAATTAAATTACAATTTTATAGCTTTTTTTTAGATTACACAGAATAAGAACATAAAGTCTCAACAATTATTCTTGGAACACTAAATCCAAAGAAGAAAATATGGATTAGATTTCTGGCTACTAATCGCTACCTGATCACTTTCCCTGAAACATACCGCATTCAGAAGTTGATTGCAAACAGCTTTTGATATCACAAAGCCCAATAACCTGGCAGCATTGCAGCCAGCTCAGTGATGAGAAGTGACCATCTGGATAAACTAACAAAGATTGACAGCAACCATGATGAGGCACACCCTCAGAAACGGTTTTTTTTAGTTTTTCAGGAGCCTCGTTGGGAATTTAGGATAGTGGGAATGGAGTTTAGGGCAGTTAAATGTTCCTCCTGTAGAATGTGGTCACCATTAGTGCCCCTGCTGACTGCATCTGCGGGACGTGCACCCCGAACACCAGCTCCTTGAAAACTAACGTTAGGGAACGGGAGGTGGAGCTGGATGAACTTCGGATCATTCGGGAGGCGGAGGGGCTTATTGAGAGGAGTTTCAGGGAGGTTGTGACACCTCAGGTAAAAGAAGAAGGGAGATGTTTTATGGTCAGGAGACAGAAAGGGAACTGGCAGGTCGTGCAGGGATCCCCTGTGGCCATTCCCCTCAACAACGAGAATATTATTTTGGATACTGTTGTGGGGTGTGGGGGGTGGGGTGCGGGGTTAGTAGGGGAGTGGGGTGTTATTTACCAGGGGTAAGCAATGGGGCACAGGTCTTTGGCACAGAGTCTGTCCCTGGTGCTCAGAAGGGAAGAGGGAAGAGGAGCAGAGCATTAGTCATTGGGGATTCCATAGTTAGGAGGGCAGACAGGAGGTTCTGTGGGAACAAGAGAGACTCATGGTTGGTGTGTTGTCTCCCAGATTCCAGGGTTTGTGATGTCTCTGATTGTGTTTATTAGATTCTTGTGGGAGAGGGGGAGCAGCCCCAAGTCATGGTCCACATAGACACTGACAACATAGGTAAGAAGAGAGATGGGGATTCAAGGCAGAAATTCAGGGGAGCTAGGATGGAAGCTCAGAGGCAGAACAAACAGAGTTGTTGTCTCTGGCTTGTTGCTCGTGCCATGTGCTAGCGAGGCAAGAAATCGGGAGAGAGAAGTGTTGAGCACGTGCTACAGGGATGGTGCAGAAGGGAGGGTCTTGAATTCCTGGATAATTTGGTCTCTTTTTGGGGTAGGTGGGACCTCTACAAACAGGATGGTCTTCACCTGAACCAGAGGAGTACCAATATCCTGGCGGGGAAATTTGCTAATGCTCTTCAGAAGCGTTTAACTTAATTCAGCAGGGGATGGGAACCGATATTGTAGTTTGAGTAAATGGGAGGTTGAGAGTAGTGAAGGCAGAACTAAGATTTCAAGGTTGCAAGAAGTCACCGGCAAGCAAGAAGTTAGTTTGAAGTGTGTCTGCTTCAACACTAGGAGTATCCGGAATAAGGTGGGTGAACTTGCAGCATGGGTTTGTACCTGGGATTTTGATGTTGTGGCCATTTCAGAGACATGGGTAGAGCAGGACAGGAATGGTTATTGCACGTTCTTGGATTTCAATGTTTCAGTAAGAGCAGAGAAAATGGTAAAAGAGGGGTGGTCAAGGACAGTATTACAGTTGCAGAAAAGACATTGAGGACTTGTCCACTGAGGTAGTATGGGCTGAGATTAGAAACAGAAAAGAAGAGGTTACCTTGTTGGGAATTTTCTATAGGCCTCTGAATAGTTCCAGAGATGTAGAGGATAGGATAGCAAAGATGATTCTCGATAGGAGTGAGAGTGACAGGGTAATTGTTATGGGGTCTTTAACTTTTCAAATATTGACAGGGCATACGATAGTTCAAGGATTTTAGATGGGTCAGTTTTTGTCCAATGTGTGCAGGAGGGTTTCCTGACACAGTATGTAGACAGGCCAACAAGGGGCGAGGCCACATTAGATTTGGTACTGGATAATGAACTCGGCCAGGTGTTAGATTTGGAGGTAGTGAGCACTTTGATGACAGTGACTACAGTTCGGTTATGTTTACTTTAGTGATGGAAAGGCATAGGTACATACCACAGAGCAGGAGTTATAGCTGGGGGAAAGGTAATTATGATACGATTAGACAAGATTTAGAATGCATAGGATGTGGAAGCAAACTGCAGGCAATGGGCACAGTTGAAATGTGGAGCTTTTTCAAGGAACAGCTACTGCGGTTTACTCAGGAAATTGAATCCCTTTCAAGAGGAAGAAGAAGGTTTATGCTACGATGAGATATGATGACTCAGTTAGGGTGCTTAAGAGTGGCAGGTTAGCCAGGAAATATCTAAAAAGAGAGCTAAGAAGAGCCAGGAGGGGACATGAGAAGTAGGTAGATAGGATCAAGGAAAACCCTAAAGCTTTCTATAGGTATATCAGGCATAAAAGAATAATGAGAGGAAGATTAGGGCCAATCAAGCATAGTTATGCAAAGTTGTGTGTGGAATCAGAGGAGATAGGGGAAGCGCTAAATGAATACTTTTTTGTCAGTATTCACACTAGAAAAAGACAATGTGGTCAAGGAGTACACTGAGATACAGGCTACTAGGCCAGATGGGATTGACATTCACAAGGAGGAGGTGTTAGCAATTCTGGGAAGTGTAAAAATAGATAAGTCTCCTGAGCCGATGGGATTTATCCTAGGATTCTCTGAGAAGCCAGGGAGGAGATTGCTGAGCCTTTGGCATTGATCTTTATGTCATTACTATCGACATGAATAGTACCAGAAGACTGGAGGACAGCAAATGTTGTTCCCTTGTTCAAGTAGGGGAGTAGCGACAACCCTGGAAACTATAGACTGGTGAACCTTACTTTGGTTATGAGTAAAGTGTTGGAAAAGATTATTAAAGATAGGATTTATAATCATCTAGAAAGGAATAAGTTGATTAGGGATAGTCAACTTGGTTTTGTGAACGTTAGGTTGTACCTCTCAAACCTTATTGAGTTCTTTGAAAAGGTGACCAAACAGGTGGATGAGGGTAAAGTGGTTGATGTGGTGTATATGGATTTCAGTAAGGCATTTGATAAGGTTCCCCATGGTAGGCTATTGCACAAAATACGGAAGCATGGGATTGAGGGTGATTTAGTGGTTTGGATCAGAAATTGGTTAGCTGAAAGAAGACAGAGGGTAGTGGTTGATGGAAATATTCATCCTGGAGTTCAGTTACTAGTGGGGTACTGCAAGGATCTGTTTTGGGTCTAGTGTTGTTTGTCATTTTTATAAATGGCCTGGATGAGAATAGAAGGATGGGTTAGTAAATTTGCGGATGACACTAAGGTCAGTTCAGGATAGAGATGAAGGAAGTTGTAGGTTACAGAGGGACATAGATAAGCTGCAGAGCTGAGCTGGGAGGTGGAAAATGGAATTAAATTGGAAAAGTGTGAGGTGATTAATTTTGGAAGGAGTAACAGGAATGCAGAGTACTGGGCTAATGGTAAGTCTCTTGTTAGTGTAGATGAGCAGAGAAATCTCGGTGAACATGTGCATAGATCCTTGAAAGTTGCCACTCAGGTTGATAGGGTTGTTAAGAAGGCATGTGGTGTGTTAGCTTTTATTGGTAGAGGGATCGAGTTTCAGAACCATGAGGTCATGCTTCAGCTGTACAAAACTCTGGTGCTGCCGCACTTGGAGTATTGCGTACAGTTCTGGTCACCACATTATAGGAAGGATGTGGAAGCTTTGGAAAGGGTTCAGAGGAGAGTTACTAGGATGTTGGCTGGTATATAGGGAAGGCCTTATGAGGAACAGCTGAGGGACTTGAGGCTGTTTTCATGAGAGAGAAGAAGGTTGAGAGTGACTTAATTGTGACATAGAAGATAATCAGAGGGCTAGATAGGTTGGACAGTGAGAGCCTTTTTCCTTGGATGGTGATGGCTAACTAGAGGGGACATAACTTTAAATCGAGGGGTGATAGATATAGGACAGATATCAGAGGTAGTTTCTTTACTCAGAGAGTAGTAGGGGCGTGGAATGCACTGCCTGCAACAGTAGTAGATTTGCCAAGTTTAAGGGCAATTTAATAGTCATTGGATAGGCATATGGATGAGAATGGAATGGTGTAGGTTAGATAGGCTTCAGATTGGTTTCACAGATCATTGCAACATTGAGGGCCAAAGGGCCTGTACTGCGCTGTAATGTTTTATGATCTATGTAGTTATAAGTCAAAGAATGTCAATAGATTTTGTAGTATCTCCCTCCATTTCATAATCTATTTTCATGGAAGGAATTCAACACATTCAGGAGCAATGAGTGAGTTTTGGTCATAGGTATATAGACTAAGGTAAGACTAGTGTAAAAACAATTAGGCTGAGTCATAGAGCCCTACAGCATGGAGACAGACCCTTTGGCCCAAACTGGTTCATGCCAACCTAAAGGTCCATCCACACTAACCCCATTTCCCTGCTCTTGGCCCATATCCTTTTCAACCTTTCCTAACCAGGTATTTACCCAAATGCCTTTTAAATGTTGTTACTGTACCCACCTCAACCACTTCTCCTGGCAGCTCATTCCATATGAGTAACACCCTCTGTGTAAAAAAGTTGCCCCTCATGTTCCCTTTTATTCTTTCCCCTCTAACCTTAAACTGATGCTGTTTAGTCGTCGATTCCCCAACCCTGGGAAAAAGACTGAGTGCATTCACCCTATTCATGTCTCTCATGATCTTATACATTTCTATAAAATCCTCCCTTAGTCTCCTATGCTTGAAAGTAAAAAGTCCTGGCTTGGCCAACCTCTCCCTATAACTCACACCGTTCAGTCCTGGTAACATCATTGTAAATTGCTTCTGTACTCTTTCCAGTTTAATAATATCCTTCGTATAGCAAAGTGACCAAAACTGAATAAAATACTTCAAGTGTGACTTCACCAATGTCCTGTACAACTGCAACATAACTTCCCAACGTCTATATTCAGTGCCCCAACTGATGAAGGTTAGTGTGTCAAAAGCCTCCTTCACTGACCTGTCTACCTGTAACTCCACTTTCAGAGGACGGTACACCTGAACTCCAAGGTCCCTCTGTTCCATTACACTCCTTAAGGCCCTACCATTCACCATGAAATTCTTACCTTGATTTGACTTTCCAAAATCTAAGACCTCAGGTGGGAACGAAATGCATTCTATTAAAAGTTACCTTTCAGTTTTTGTTCAGAAGCTAAACAATCTTCTTGTGGCTTTTCCAAAGCAGACACTAACAAATATAGCAAAAGTATAATGAGGAACTGGAATAGAATATGGGCGGCACGGTGGCTCAGTGGTTAGCACTCCTGTCTCACAGCGCCAGGGACCTGGGTTAAATCCCGCTTTGGGCAACTGTCTGTCTGGAGTTTACACATTCTCCCCATGCATGTATGGGTTCTCTCTGGGTGCTTTGGTTTCCTCCCACAATCCAAAGATGTGCAGGTTAGATGATTTGGCCATGCTAAATTGCCCATAGTGTTCAGGAATGTGTAGGTTAGGTGCACTAGTCTGGGGTAAAATATAGGGGAATGGGTCTGGGTGGGTTACTCTTTGGAGGGGCAGGAGGGTGGTTATGGGTCAAAAGACCTGTTTCCACACTGTAAGGATTCAATGAATATAGGCTGATTAATGCTGATGGTAATGTTGAAGGTGAAAGAAAATTGGCAAAAATATCAAATTAGAATATGATTCTGACTTTGGAAAAAATACATTTATGTGCTTGGAATGTTATTTGTATAAAGTTTAAAGTAGTATTTTTGATAAATTGCCATTGACAGGACTAAACTACCTAATTATCCCATATTATATATCGTTAGATTATGGCCAGGCAATTTAACAAACAAAGATTGGTTCCTTAGAAAGGTCTGTAAGTAATTTATATTCTCAATGCAATTCAAGCTAATGACAGTTCAGCAACTAAACCTTAAACTGCTAGTTCCAGTTTTGATTTTTCCACTCATGTAGTTTGAGTGCACCAAAATGGCTTTCTAATATACTATAATATTAACTCTAAACAACTAACATACAAACTGAATACAAAAGCAAAATGCTTGAGCTTTCTTCACTCTGATCACCCTCCACAATTGAGTCTATTATGAATATTTTGCTTATCCTTATTTGCACACACTTTTCCTTAAAATGAATATATATAATCATTGCATTCAAATAAAAAAAAATGAGGCATAAATTTAGTTTTCCTTGGAAAGGGTTCTCAAAGGATGATTTGGGTCAAGGATTAGGCCCACTTGTGACAAGAAGTGTGTAGGAAAAGGATTCATGCATATATATTTGATGACTGCCAGAAAGCATGAAGAGCAACAATGAGATTAAATTTTGTTAAGTTTCAATTTCAGGGACTTTCTATTGAATGTTTCTCTCTCTATGTGTTAGTGAGTTATCTCATGCAATTCTCGGCTGCTCACCTTGTTGTGCATGCGCTAAGGTGTCCTTCTCAAACTATAGTGCCCTCACCTATGATGGTGGCACTCCTGGGATCTCGACACTAACATTGTATTTAAACTGGAGCTATGCATCAGGTCAAACACTGTCAGTCAGAAGTTGTTCATAGTCAGTCTTCACAGTTGCGGTTTTGGAGGTTGCTGACAGAGGCAATTTGCATCCCACTTCACTGATGGAGACCTGATGGTCTTGTTTGTTGGGGTAATAGAGAGATGGACTGCCAGAGGCCGTCATGGTACTAGAGTCTAGATTAGAGTGGTGCCGGAAAAACACAGCAGGTCAGGCAGCATCTGAAGAGCAGGAAAATCGATGTTTCGGGCAAAAGCCCTTCATCAGGAATAGAGGCAGGGTGCCTGCAGAGTGGAGAGATTATGAGAAGGGGGTGGGGGTGGGGAGAAAGTAGCATAAAGTACAATTGGTGAATGGAGGTGGGGATGGAGGTGATAGGTCAGAGAGGAGGGTGGGGGAAGGTAGCAAAGAGTACAATGGGTGAATGGGGGTGGGGATGGAGGTGATAGGTCAGACAGGAGGGTGGAGTGGATAGGTGGAAAGGAAGATAGGCAGGTAGGACAGGTCATGGGGACAGTGCTGAGCTGGAAGGTTGGAGCTGGGGTGAGGTGGGGAAGGGGAAATGAGGAAACTGGTGAAATCCACATTGATGCCCTGGGGTTGAAGTGTTCGAGGCGGAAGATGAGGCGTTCTTCCTCCAGGCGTCTGGTGGTGAGGGAGCGACGGTGAAGGAGGCCCAGAACCTCCATGTCCTCGGCAGAGTGGGAGGGGGAGTTGAAATGTTGGGCCACAGGGTGGTGGGGTTGATTGGTGCGGGTGTCCCAGAGATGTTCCCTAAAGCGCTCTGCTAGGAGGCATCCAATGTCCCCAATGTAGAGGAGACCGCATCGGGAGCAACGGAAACAATAAATGATATTGGTGGATGTGCAGGTAAAACTTTGATGGATATGGAAGGCTCCTTTGGGGCCTTGGATGGAGGTGAGCGAGGAGGTGGAAGCCCACGCCCCCCAACAACCCACCTTCCCTTCCTGGCACCCTCCCCTGCCACCACAGGAATGGCAAAGCCGGCGCCCACACCTCCTCCCTCACCTCCATCCAAGGCCCTAAAGGAGCCTTCCACATCTATCAAAGTTTGACCTGCACATCCACCAATATCATTTATTGTATCTGTTGCTCCCGATGCGGTCTCCTCTACATTGGGGAGACTGGGCGCCTCCTAGCAGAGCGCTTTAGGGAACATCTCTGGGACACCTGCACCAATCAACCCCACTGCCCCGTGGCCCAACATTTCAACTCCCCCTCCCACTTTGCCGAGGATATGCAGGTCTTGGGCCTCCTTCACCGTTGCTCCCTCACTACCCGATGTCTAGAGGAAAACCGCCTCATCTTCCGCCTCGGAACACTTCAACCCCAGGGCATCAATGTGGATTTCACCAGTTTCCTCATTTCCCCTCCCCCCACCTCACCCCAGTTCCAAACTTCCAGTTCAGCACTGTCCCCATGACTTGTCCCACCTGCCTATGTGCAGGTTAGGTGAATTGGCCATGCTAAATTGCCCATAGTGATAGGTGAAAGGGTCCATGTAGGGGAATGGGTCTGGATGGGTTGCTCTTGTTGACCTGTTGGCCGAAGGGCCTGTTTCCAGACTGTAAGTCATCTAATCCAATGAGAGAGGGAATTCAGAAGAAGGGTCATAAAGGAGCAATTGCCTGGAGTGAAAATCCAGGACTCTGTGAAGAAAAGAATGCTTGTTCCAAAAGAACAGCTATCTTTCATGATAGACATTTAAAAGGTAAAAGATCCGATGGATGATGTTATGGCTTAACTACTTCAGTTAGCAAGCAGAGTTCCTCTCTAAAGTTTTCAGGTTACAAAGAGTCCTCTAAACTGGTTAGTAAACCAGCAACTGGGTCTAGCAATAAAAAAATCCTTCACAAAGGACATCTCAGAGATAAAAGATGTTCCAGCAGAGAAATGGTTTATGAATTATTGGATTCAAGATTAACCATCCACAAGCCAGAAACCTACCAACCTATCAAACACAAAGGGACTGTATTCTAAACCAATCGCAAAACAGCTCCAGACAGTTGAATTTGAAGCATCAGAGACATTTGGGGAAGATGGGGTAGCAGTAAATGTGAAAGTGGTTAATGTTAACTACTAGGGGAATAGCTTTGGGGCATTGTGTGGGAGGTGGGAAGGGTTGTTTTGTTAAGTAATGATTGTAACAGCATTAATGTCAGAAAATGCAAACAATGCAATAATGTCACATGATCTTGGTGCAGTATTAAATCATCTAGCACAGGGTCCCAATGGAGACAGAAATGTTGATTGGTTTTTGGTTGTCTTTGTAATTATGCCTAACATGTTAAAGTCGTTTGTAACTATTGTTATCATGCAATAAACTAGATTTTGTAAGACAAATACCTCTGTTCATTAAAACTCAATGGCGTTTTATCTTTGACACTGTTAATTAGATAGAGCCTTAGATTCTGCATAGAATTGTTTGATTCAACTAATTTAAGGGCATTGTGGTGTAATTAGTTTCTCCATCTCTGGGGTAGAAAATCCAGATTCAAATCACATTTGCCCCGGTGGTATATCATAAAATGGCTGAACATGTTGAAAGAAAATGTTTTCTGTTAGAATGGAGGATTGGTAGCAGTACTCTACCCCAACCACAAGTGTTTGGTTTACAGCATAAAATGCTGCTAGCAGTTTCAGCCATAACTGCAACTTCAAAGCTGGACAGGACCAATTTTGCCTCCTTGTTGTTCATGTGACTCTTCATTTTCATGTATCTGGTTTCTTCCAAGCTACTTGTGGGGATGTAAGTAGAATCTTACACCATGCAGTGTACGAATGTACAAGGGACTTTACTAAGGCTTTCTGTAAACAGAGAAACACTTCAATCTCAATCCCTCTAGGATAAAACAAACTGAGAGAGAGGACATTAGGTTTCAATAGATTGGAAGATTCCATAGATTTCACATTCACTATCAGCTTGGCCATTTTCAGGAACTGACATTGGATTTAATGCGCAGCTGCAGTACAACCACTCATCTTGCATTATGTAGCCAAATGTCTACCAGCAGTGAAAATTCCTTCGAGCTGAGGTGGTTTCAAAGTGTTGCTGTTACCTTGCCCTTGCCTACCCTGATGATTCTCATAAGATCATATGACCATAAACAATTGGAGAAGCAGGGGCCATTCATGCACAATCATTACAATAAATAACAGCTCTGATTCTGGCTTTAACTGCACTGTTGTGCCTGTACTGCATGTACCCCCACCTCCCTCAACCCCATGCTAGCTCTAAACTCTGTCTAACTCAGCCTTGAACATACTCATTGATATAGTCTCCACTAAAGAAACTCTGAGGAAAGAAATTCCTCCTCATCACTATCTTTAATGAGAGATTCCTCATTTTGAATACGAGCGCCCTAGTTAATATTCCCACATGGAAACTTACTTCCTTTAAAAGAGGATACTTCTTCTCAGTAACGAGTCTATGAAGTCCCTCAGAATTATATATCATTTAATAAGATCATCATTAGCAGTTTCATTCTGCTAAACGTCATTGAGTGTATGCTTGAATTTTCCATATAAGACAAGCCCTTCATCCCAGGAGGTAAAAAACAATAACTGCAGATGCTGGAAACCAAATACTGGATTAGTGGTGCTGGAAGAGCACAGCAGTTCAGGCAGCATCCAACGTGCAGTGAAATCGATGTTTCAAGCAAAAGCCCTTCACCCCAGGAGTCAGTCTAGGGAACCCCCCAATTGCTTCTAAAACAAGAAAATCTCACCTTGAACAAGGAAACCGGAACTGCACACCCTCATCTAGGTGTGGTCTCACAAATACTGCATACAGGGGTGACAAGACTTCCTTACTGCAAATCCTATGCAATAAAGCTAACTTTATAATTGTCTTCCAACTTGCTTGCTGTATCTCTAATGTTTTGCAATTCTCATAGAAGGACACCCTAACCTCTCTGTATCCCTGCATTCTGCAATCCCTCTCCATTTGAACAATATTCTACTTTTATATTCTACCTACTAAACTAGATAACCTCACATTTTCCCATATACTCTACCTAATGCATTCCCATTTATTTAACCTACCTGAAACTTTACAGATTTCTTTATCCTTATCCAAATTGCTTTCTTATCTATCCTTGTATCAGTTACAAATTTGGCTGCAATACATTTGGCCCCTTCAACCAAGTCATTAATGGAATTTGTAAATATTTGACGTCCCAGTACTGATCCTTGCAGCACTCTAGTAGTTAAGGCTTGCCATCTTGAAAATGACGGGACATTTCTTGGGACGCTCGTTTCCTGTTAATTATCTAATTCCCTATCCATACTGATTTGCTATCCCCAGTGAGCTATTGTTTTGTGCACTAACTGTTCATGTTGTATTGTATCATTACCACTTAGAAATCCAAATACAGTTGGTCTCCTGGTGCCCCTTTACTTATCCTGTTTATTCCATCTTTAAAAACATGATCAAATTTGTCAAATACTATTTCTCTTCCATGAAATCCTATTGACAGTGCCTGATTGTATTATGATGATCTGAATGTATTATTAAAAGCTCCATGAAAATACATTCCGCCATTTTTCCAATGACATGTATTGGGCTGACTGGCATTTGGTTTTTTGAAGTGATGAGAGGATTGATGAAAGCTGAGTGGTGGACCTGGTCTGGACTTCAATAAGGTGCTCCGATGTCCAGCGATACATGAATTCAACAGCAAAGGCAGAAACTGCTAACTCTGTCAGTTAGCAATGTGGGTTTCTTTCTGTCTCTCTCTCTCTCCTGCACTAACCTCACCATGTGCTTCCTTTTGTCTGTTCCTCTCCTTTTTAAAAGTGCTGTTGTTTTAACTTTATTTTTCTCCAAAGTTCCAAAACAATGCAACAGCATATCAAACAGTAATTGTTGCTTCTGGAATTCAAGGAAATCACCTCCAGCACCTAAAATACCTCAAAAAGGAGCAGCTGCTACAGCCAGAATTCTTTTCCCGTCCTCCATCCTGGATTACCCAGAATCCACCTTGAACAAAGAGACCTTGGAGCACAGGTTTATAGCTCCTTGAAAGTGGAGTCACAGGTAGACAGGATAGTAAAGAAGGCATTTGGTATGCTTACCTTTATTGGTCAGCATATTGAGTACAGGAGTTGGGAGGTCATGTTGTGGCTGTGCAGGATATTGGTTAGTTCACTGTTGGAATATTACATGCAATTCTGGTCTCCTTCCTATTGGAAAGATGTTGTGAAACTTGAAAGGGTTTAGAAAAGATCTACAAGGAAGTTGCCAGGGTTGGAGGATTTGAGCTATAGGGAGAGGTTGAATAGGCTGGGGCTGTTTTCCCTGGAGCGTCAGAGGCTGAGAGGTGACCTTATAGAGGTTTACAAAATTATGAGGGGCATGGATAAGGTAAATAGGCAAAGTCTTTTCCCTGGGGTCAGGGAGTCCAGAACTAGACGGCATAGGTTTAGGGTGAGAGGGGAAAGATATAAAAGAGACCTAAGTGGCAACTTTTTCACGCAGAGGGTGGTACGTGTATGGAATGAGCTGCCAGAGGAAATGGTGGAGGCTAGTACAATTGCAACATTGAAAAAGCATCTGGATGAGTATATGAATAGGAAGGGTTTGGAAGGATATGGGCCAGGTGCTGGCAGGTGGGACTAGATTGGGTTGGGATGTCTGGTCAGCATGGCCGAGTTGTACCGAACGATATGTTTCCGTGCTGTAGATCTCTATGACTCTATGACTCTAAGGCGTTTGGCATGGTTCCCCATAGAAAACTGGTTTAAAAGGTTGGATGACATGGAATACAGGGAGATCTGGCCATTTGGATACATAACTGGCTTGAAGGTAGGAGACAGAGAGTTGTGGTGGAGGGTTGCTTTTTGGACTGGAGGCCTGTGACCAGTGGTGAACCACAAGGTTTGGTCTGGGTCCACTGTTTTTTGTTATTTATATAAATGATTTGGATGTGAACATAAGAGATATGGTTAGTAAGTTAACTGATGACACCAAAATTGGTAGTGTATAGACAGCAAACAAGGTTATCTCGGAATACAAGCGGGCATTGATCAGATGAGCCAATGGGCTGAGAAGTGGTAGATGGAGTTTAATTCAGATAAATGTGAGGTGCTGCATTTTCATTGGGTAAATCAGGTAGGACATATACACTTTATGTTAAGATCCTGGGGATTGCTGCAGAACAAAGAGATTGGAGTGCAGGTTCATATTTCCTTGCAGGTGGAGTCGCAGGTAGATAGGACAGTGAAGAAGGTGTTTGGTATGCTTTCCTTTATCAGTCAGGGTATTGAGTACAGGAGTTGGGAGGTTATGTTGCAGCTGTACAGGACATTGGTTAGGCCAACGTTGGGATATTGTGTACAATTCTGCTCTCCATGCTTTTGGAAGGTTTTTGTGAAACTTGAAAGGGTTGAAAAAAGGTTTACAAGGAGGTTGCCAGGGTTGGAGGATTTGAGCTATAGGGAGAAGGTTGAATAGGCTAGAGCTGTTTTCCCTGGAGCATCAGAGGCTGAGGGGAGACCTTACAAGAGGTTTATAAAGTGGGAGATATCACGGAGCAGGGTGACACTAGGCACACGAACACACAAGGTGGCCACTGAGCCATAAGTTGGACACTTGACATACAAGAAGAAGGGCTGATGTCCGAAACGTCGATTCTCCTGTTCCTTGGATGTTGCCTGACCTGCTGCGCTTTTCCAGCAACACATTTTCAGCTCTGATCTCCAGCATCTGCAGTCCTCACTTTCTCCACTTGACATACAAGGTGGCCACCGGAATACAATATAGAGAGAGACAGCAGAGTAAACACAGATACTGCCTGGGACATCCAGAGTGCCAGCACAATGCACTCACAACATATTTGATTAGTTTAAGGGGTGTGGGGGAGACAATACACATGAGTAGTGTATACTGCCCACCAAAGTGTCTGGGTCCAGCCACCACCTTTGACTGAAATGCTAACAGTTTGATATGGACTCAATACAAAGGGCTAATAGCCATGGCTGCAGTAATCATCCTTCTCAGGAAGAGCGATTAGCGCCTATTACTACAGCAATGGACTTCTGCACAGACATGAAACTGACAATGTCTGCACTGAAACTGACAATGACTGTGCTGAAATTAATAAAGGATACACTGGAACTGACAATGACTGCATCGAAATGATCAACAATTCTGCAATGTTTACAACAAACAAACTATGTTACAAAGACAATAACCTCAACACTGACCCTAATGTATCATAAAATGTAAAGAAGTTTCTTGGCATGTGCTCTGGGTTGAGAGAAGAATCACAGCTGACCACTGTGCTGTTGGTGTCTGTCTCTCTCCCCAGAGCTCCGGTATTTCCTTGTACAATAAACTCTGTCATTGAACCCTGACTCTGACTCTGAGGCTGGTGATTTTCCCCACAATAATTGGCACTGCAAGCCTGGTTCTTATTACTGGTGGCTGGTCAAAGGCCATGACCGAGGGACTGAGTAAGAACCAATTTGTACCTGCAAGTTGGGAAGAGTCAGACTGGGCCAGTTTGAAAGGTATACTGATTGTAATATTTAACTTGCTACAGTACTGAGTAAAAAACAAAATTAAGTGCATGTCTGTGGAGAGTAAGTGTTTAACTGTATGAACTGTTGTAAGAACCTGCTGCTTGTGCTGAACCAGCCAGAGGACAAGATAGTGCCTTGTCTCAGAAACCCTGGCCTAAACCAGTTGTTAAAAAGGGTAGCCCCACCCCATGCGAAGGTTGGGATTTGAAGGGGGAACTGAGGTGCCAAGGGCACTAGGTGTTGTGAAGCACAAATGGTAAAATCAGGTAACATTGGACTCTGTAGGGGCAAACAACGCAGAGTCTAGTTAGAGTTTAAGTTAAAAGTTGGGTGCTGTTTGTACTTGTAATTTCCAATGTGGCGAGGAAGATAAGCTGACCAAGAGCCAAACCTCAGTGGAGTGCACCTTACCAAGGTGAGGAGCGTGGACACTGTGAGTAACCGTGATACCCTCTCAGTCCGTACTAGTACAATAGAGCTTGAATAGTGGCGGTGACCGGGAGGGTAAAGAGTCCCACTGGTAGAGAGCACACCGGGTGAGAGGTAGGTTTCTGGGCCTTTCGGGAGGTGTTGGAAGAGTAGAGGTGGCTGAGAGTGTAGAGGAGTCCTAGTAGAGAGCACACCCAATGACCCAGCATTTCCAGCTGACCGGTAGGTACTGACGAGTAGTGGTGGCCAGGAGGGTAGAGAAGTCCCACCGGTAGACAGCCCACTTTCTAGGAGGCTGCTATGGCCGTACGGACAGTGCTAGGACAGTATTAATGGCCAGGGTAGAGAAATCCCCACTGGTTAGGAATACTTTACTGTTGGTGGTATCTGGGGGTACACAATCTGCTAAATGGCAGATCAAAGTTTTAAGGGGATTACTGCAGGTCCCCTTATTGAGAAATACAAGGCAGACAGACAAGGGTTAACAGAGCAAATGAAGAAAAGTGGTTGGGATCCATCCCAGACAGTAACACAACAGAGAGTGTGGATAGATAAACAAAAACAAAATAAAACTAAAAAGTTAGGGGTAATGTTAGTGTACCAATTAGCATGCTTAACTGAACAAGTGAGTGCCTCCACTGACAGGTGGAGAAAAGGCCAAGAATGAATTGAGGAGCCGTTGGACAGGATAAAGGAGCTAGAACAAAGATTACATAAAGTACAGGAGGAAAGGGCGATTGACTCTCTCCTCTCCTATGAAAGTGTCCAGCAGGGACCAACTGCCCCCTCTGTTGAATGAACTGTGCAAGAGTATAGGGTAAAAACAATGACTGCAGATGCTGGAAACCAGATTCTGGATTAGTGGTACTGGAAGAGCACAGCAGTTCAGGCAGCATCCAACGAGCAGCGAAATCGACGTTTCGGGCAAAAGCCCTTCATCAGGAATAAAAGCAGTGAGCCTGAAGCGTGGAGAGATAAGCTAGAGGAGGGTGGGACTGGGGAGAGAGTAGCATAGAGTACAATGGGTGAGTGGGGGAGGAGATGAAGGTGATAGGTCAAGGAGAAGAGGGTGGAGTGGATAGGTGGAAAAGAAGATAGGCAGGTCGGACAAGTCCGGACAAGTCAAGGAGACAGTTACTGAGCTGGAAGTTTCAAACTAGGATGAGGTGGGGGAAGGGGAAATGAGGAAGCTGTTGAAGTCCACATTGATGCCCTGGGGTTGAAGTGTTTCGAGGCGGAAGATGAGGCGTTCTTCCTCCAGGCGTCTGGTGGTGAGGGAGCGGCGGTGAAGGAGGCCCAGGACCTCCATGTCCTCGGCAGAGTGGGAGGGGGAGTTGAAATGTTGGGCCACGGGGCGGTTTGGTTGATTGGTGCGGGTGTCTCGGAGATGTTCCCTAAAGCGCTCTGCTAGGAGGCGCCCAGTCTCCCCAATGTAGAAGAGACTGCATCGGGAGCAACGGATACAATAAATGATATTAGTGTATGTGCAGGACAAACTTTGATGGATGTGGAAGGCTCCTTTAGGGCCTTGGATTGAGGTGAGGCAGGAGGTGTGGGCACAAGTTTTACAGTTCCTGCGGTGGCATGGCAAAGTGCCAGAATGGGAGGGTGGGTCGTAGGGGTGTGTGGACCTGACCAGGTAGTCACGGAGGGAACGGTCTTTGCGGAAGGCGGAAAGGGGTGGGGAGGGAAATATATCCCTGGTGGTGGGGTCTTTTTGGAGGTGGCGGAAATGTCGGTGGATGATTTGGGTTATGCGAAGGTTTGTAGGATAGAAGGTGAGCACCAAGGGCGTTCTGTCCTTGTTACGGTTGGAGGGGTGGGGTCTGAGGGCGGAGGTGCGGGATGTGGATGAGTTGCGTTGGAGGGCACCTTTAACCATGTGGGAAGGGAAATTGCGGTCTCTAAAGAAGGAGGCCATCTGGTGTGTCCTATGGTGGAACTGGTCCTCCTGGGAGCAGATACGGTGGAGGCGGAGAAATTGGGAATACGGGATGGCATTTTTGCAAGAGATAGGGTGGGAAGAGGTGTAATCCAGGTAGCTATGGGAGTCGGTGGGTTTGTAAAAAATGTCAGTGTCAAGTCAGTCATCACTAATGGAGATGGAGAGGTCCAGGAAGGGGAGCGAGGTGTCAGAGATAGTCCAGGTAAATTTAAGGTCAGGGTGGAAGGTGTTGGTGAAGATGATGAATTGCTCAACCTCCTCGCGGGAGCACGAGGTGGCGCCAATGCAGTCATCAATGTAGCGGAGGAAGAGGTGGGGAGTGGTGCCGGTGTAATTACGGACTATCAACTGTTCTACATAGCCAACAAAGAGACAGGCATAGCTGGGGCCCATACGTGTGCCCATGGCTACGCCTTTGGTCTGGAGGAAGTGGGAGGATTCAAAGGAGAAATTGTTAAGGGTGAGGACCAGTTCGGCCAACAAAGAAACAGGCATAGCACGACGACCCACCCTCCCATTCTGGCACTTTCCCCTGCCACCACAGGAACTGTAAAACCTGTGCCCACACCTCCTCCCTCACCTCTATCCAAGGCCCTAAAGGAGCCTTCCACATCCATCAAAGTTTCTCCTGCACATACACTAATATCATTTATTGTATCCGTTGCTCCCGATACGGTCTCCTCTATATTGGGGAGACTGGGCGCCTCCTAGCAGAGCGCTTTAGGGAACATCTCCGAGACACCCGCACCAATCAACCAAACCGCCCCGTGGCCCAACATTTCAACTCCCCCTCCCACTCTGCCGAGGACATGGAGGTCCTGGGCCTCCTTCACCGCCGCTCCCTCACCACCAGACGCCTGGAGGAAGAACGCCTCATCTTCCGCCTCGAAACACTTCAACCCCAGGGCATCAATGTGGACTTCAACAGCTTCCTCATTTCCCCTTCCCCCACCTCATCCTAGTTTGAAACTTCCAGCTCAGTAACTGTCTCCTTGACTTGTCCGGACTTGTCCGACCTGCCTATCTTCTTTTCCACCTATCCACTCCACCCTCTTCTCCATGACCTATCACCTTCATCTCCTCCCCCACTCACCCATTGTACTCTATGCTACTCTCTCCCCAGTCCCACCCTCCTCTAGCTTATCTCTCCACGCTTCAGGCTCACTGCTTTTATTCCTGATGAAGGGCTTTTGCCCGAAACGTCGATTTCGCTGCTCGTTGGATGCTGCCTGAACTGCTGTGCTCTTCCAGCACCACTAATCCAGTATGTGCAAGAGTATAACTTAGCATCAGTTACCAGAGAAGGAATAGACTCACAGCCCAAAGCAAATTATAAACCTTTCACCCCAGGGGAGAGGCAGCAAATTATGGCCTCGACTGGGCCAATCACAGCCCCGGAGCGCAAACACCAGCTTCTGGGAAGAGCTGGATAGTGTATGGGTAGGACACCAACTACACCTGAGAGGCATATACCAGCTAGTCCGGGCAGCTTGCCCAGTGGACAAGTGGAGAAGGTAGCAGGTGGACCCAGTGCCACAGACTTTAGGGGAGGATGGTGGACACATGCCTTGCCCTTACAGCTGAGATAGATGCCCATCAGGCCCCCTTCGCCGATTTTAAAGTTGAAATCCAGAGGGTGCGAGGAAATGTTCCGACGAACTGGAGCAAGATCTTGACCATTCAGCAACTTCAAGGGGAAGGAGGCTCTGAGTATGGGGAACGATTATTTAGTGTCTATCAGGAATGTTCAGGGAAAGCGAACCCAGATCGGGGGGACGGGGCATTCATCAAGCTTTTAAAGATGGGCTCTCTAGTGCCCTTCAAGCCATCCTGAAAATGGGAGTAATAATGTCCCAGGATTATGATGACCTAGTTGAGTGGGCTAGTGGGGTGCAGGAGGCAGAAGCTCCTGCGACAAAGGCAAGACCTGACAAAGCAGCCAACCGGAATGGAGGAGAGAGTAGAATAAAGCTATTCTGTGGCCGACAGAGACACTTTGCTAGAGAGTGTAGGGTCCCATGAGCAGGGAATAGAGCAGAGAACAATGTAAAATACTGCAGCCACTGCAACAGCATAGGACACATAGAAGCAGTGTGCTGGGAGCACCCCTAAACACCACCCGGAAAACCATGGAACTGCAGGAATCCCAAGGTCAGCAGAGCTGACAACCAGCTGCCCCATTCATGACGGTGAGGGAGAGGGGAGAATTTATGTGCTCATTGCAATAGGAGGGAGGAAATGTGAAATGCTAGTAGACACAGGAGCGGCTGTATCCATCACAAACATACCCTTACCCCACACAAATAAAATGATTCACTTAACCGGGATAGGAGAGGATAAAACACCAGCTTGCCTAAGTTAAACTACCCTCATAGAAATAAACAATATATATATATCCCCATGAAATGCTATGTATGCCAAAATAACGAGGGCACCATAATGGGCAATGATCTCATGACAGAATATAATGTTCTAATCGATTGTGCAAAAGGGAAATTGATTTGGCCCAGACAGGATGGTCGAAAGACCGAGATTGGGAAACTTACAAGTCACCTTGAAACTATTAAAGTGGCTACAGTCACCGTAGGGAGTGGAACCTCGAAAAGAGCAGATTCTGAGGCATCTGCACCTCCGTCCCCGGAGCCTGGGCAGAAACAAAGTTAGGTACAGGTCTAGTTAACATAGACCCGATAAGGGTTCCCAGACTGGAGCATTAGGCCCAATCAAACCCAAAGCAGAAAAAGCAGTTGTGGAGATAGTGAAAGGATTAGTGAGACAGGAATCCTGAAAGCAACCACAAGTACAACTAATTCCCCAACATAGCCAGTAATAAAGCCTGATGGGAGCTACAGGCTCACCATTAATTATACAGGACTAAATAAGGTCACCCCCAAATTGCACCCCATTGTAGCAGACCTCTCCACCATTTTAAACGGTTTGGTCCCTGAACACAAGATTTTCACTGTTTTAGACATAGCCAATGGATTCTGGTCTATCCTGTTACACTCTGAGTCTCAGAATAAATTCGCTTTTACAGATAGGGACAAGCAGTACACGTGGACTCGCCTGCCAAAAGGGTTCCACAACAGCCCCACTATTTTTCACAGGGTGATGTGCAACATTCTGAAGAGAATAGATTTACCAGAAGGTAGCACTGCCCTCCAATATGTGGATGATATCCTAATTGCCTCAGAGTTCGAGTCAGGACACCAGGATGCTTTATGTCTCGTATTACAGGAATTGGCAACCACAGTGTTAAAAGTTAGCCCCACAAAGGCACAAATTGGCAAAATACAAGTCTTATCCCTGAGTCACCTTATATCCCAGGGACTCAAAGAAATGCCCAACGACCACAAGAAGGCAATCCAATAGATACCACTGTCAGGGGAGTTGGAAAGGTGTTGAAGCTATACAACTACAGTCAGAGCTTTATACCCAAGTTCGTAAAATTGGCTGAACCAATCCAGAGATTAATTAAAGGAGGCAAGTCTGCCTTGGAACCTGTAACCTGGGGGCCAGAACAGGGAGGAGGCATACAGTCAGCTTAAAACTCAACTCATATTGGCCCCTGGGCTAGGGCTGCCAGATCCAGGCAAGGATTTTCACATCCACTCTAATAATGAGGGAAGATTTTACTCTGCATCGGTCACCCAAGACCACTATAGCAGGAGTAGGGGGTACTACTCAACTACAGAATGGCCAGTAGTCACCAGGTTGCCTAGGTGCATAGCAACCTTAGACTGTGCTGCTTGGGCCATTAGCGTTAGCGAGCCTATAGTAATGACAGGGAATGTTATTCCAGTAGAGATGCTAAACACAGGGAAACTGAGGGCCGTCTCCAATATGAGAAGGGCAAATTGGGAGGCAGTTCTTTTCCCCCCAAGTCAGTCTGTGGTAATAATTAGGAATACGGGAGAAAACCCAGCTGAGGGAATTCTAGAAACAGGGGAACCGCATAACTGTGGGGATATAGATTGGGGTGAAGATAGGGGGAGAGTAAAGGATACCCACTAGTCACAGCGAGGAAACCTTCTTCGTGGACAGGTCACAAAAATATGTAGCCGGGTTGCCCCAAACAGGATGGGCTGTGATAAATGATAAATTAGAAACAGTTATGTCCGGGAGGATTAACGGAAGTCAGCCCACACAGTAGCAGAACTGGTAGCACTCACCAAAGCACTGGTACTAGCAAAAGGAAAAATTGTGAATATATATACAGCCTTTGGTGTAGTCCATGACTACTTGGTGGCATGGGGGAGAAGAGGGTTCACCACTGCAGCAGGTGGGGGGGGGGGGGGGGGGCCCTATCAGACACCAATTAAGAATTCAGGCACTACTGCGTGCCAGCCAACAGCCGAAAGAAGCTGCAGTAATAAAAATAAAAGCCCATCAAAAGGAACCAGCAAAAGAGAGTCCAATTTGGCTAAAATACAAAGGAAACCAGGCAGCAGACCAAGCAGCTCAGTAAACCCTAAAACAAGAAGCCATTGAAAAGGCTGCAATAACCACAATTGAATTAGCAAAAGACACTATCCAAAATCAGCAGCTACAGGAGGACACCCCTAGGAAGAGAGAAAGTGATGGAAATTGCAGGGGGACATTCAAAGGGGAGGAGCAGACAAGGTGGCAGCACCAGCGTGTATACAGAACACATTGCTGGAACTGCACCACGGGTTCTCCCATACAAGTAGAGAAGCCATGATAGCAAGCCTTGGGAGAGTGGTGGTGGAAGGGAAAGGAGAGAGACGTGGCCAAGTACTGCCGCAGATGCATGGTTTATGCACAACATAACCCAGGGAGACCCATAAAAGTTAGGATGGGACATCAGCCCAGACCTAGGGGATCCTGAGAACACCTTCAAACAGATTTTACAGGGTCACTACCAACTTCCTGTGTGAAAACGTACTGCCTGGTCATCATAGACCAATTCATCCAGTGGGTAGAGGCATTCCCAACCAAAAGCTGCACCACGACCACTGTAGCCAGAATATTACTGGAGGAGGAAATCCCGAGGTGGGGGCTACCCCTCCAGATTGACTCTGACAATTTTACAGGCAAGGTCATGAAGACTGTTTGCCAATTACTCGGTATTAGGCAAAGGTTTCACATCCCCTATCACCCCCAGAGCTCAGGGATGGTAGAGAGGATGAGTAGAATGCTCAAAAATGCTTTAGCTAAGACTATGTAAACCTCAGGCAGAACAGGGGCTGAAGTGCTGCCAACCATACTAATGAGGTTAAGAGCCATCACGAATCAGACACCATATGAATTAATGACTGGGCAAGCAATGCAATTGCCAGAGACAATAATCACAGATGGCACTGATGCGGGTCCAGTAAAAGACAAAATTCAGCAGTATGTGAAAGAATTAAGCGATCAATTGAAAGGGATGTGGAAGTCTGTCATTGATAAACAGGATAAAAAGGACAAGGCAGGGGAACTTGGAATCTTCCCTGAGGTCCCAGCAGCAGGAAGACATGTCCTGGTGCGAGCACTGTCCGACAAACCAGGCTTTGCCCCAAAATGGAATGGGCCATACGACGTGGTAATAAGTGAGGACACTGTGCCTGTCGGGATAGTAACAGAAAAGGCACATGGAAGCACTGGACCCAACTAAAGCCGTTTAAAGACTCCTGTGACCAAACTAATGTCATTGAGCATTCCCCAGGTGCAGATAGGAAAGGCGGACAAGACGGTGATCCCGGGGGGAATACTGAAAACACAACAGCACAAACCACAGAGAAGCATCTCCTGATGGAACTGCCCCCACTCCCAGCTCCACACCCACATGGGGTCCCAGTCCCGGCCCTGCCTAGTTTTCACCATCCCTCCAGATCTCCCTCTCACTGAGGACAAATGATCAGTCCTCAGCAAAAGCCTCACCTTTACCGCCCTCCGTCCACGCATCAATGAAGTTAATTCACGCCGTGACGTCGAACACTTCTTCCGCCGCCTCCACCTCCGAGCTTACTTTCACAATCAGGATTCCCGCCCACTTTCCAAGGACCCCTTTGCCGCATCCAACACACTCCATCCACCTGGACACCCCGCGCTGGCCTATTACCTGCCCTCGACCTCTTCATTTCCAACTGCCGCCGGGACATTAACCGCCTCAACCTGTCTACCCCTCTCCCCCACTCCAACCTCTCACCCTCACAACGCGCAGCCCTCCAATCCCTCTGCTCCAATCCTGACCTCACCAACAAACGAGCAGATAAAGGGGGTGGTAGTCTGGCGCACTGACTTCTACACCGCTGAAGCCAGATGCCAACTCGAACACACTTCATCCTACCGCCCCGTCCACCTGACCCCACCCCCCCCATCACCAAACCATCATCTCCCAGACCATACAGAACCTCATCACCTCAGGAGATCTCCCACCCACAGCTTCCAACCTTATAGTCCAGGAACCCCGCACTGCCCGGTTCTACCTCCTTCCCAAGATCCACAAGCCTGACCACCCTGGCCGACCCATTGTCTCAGCATGCTCCTGCCCCACTGAACTCATCTCTACCTACCTTGACACTATCCTATCCTCCCTAGTCCAGGAACTCCCCACATATGTTCGAGATACCACCCATGCCCTCCACCTCCTCCAAGACTTCCGTTTCCCCAGCCCCCAAATGCCTCATTTTCACCATGGATATCCAATCCCTCTACACCTCCATCCGCCATGACCAGGGCCTCCAAGCCCTCCATTTTTTCCCCTCCCGACATCTCCAACAGTACCCTTCCACCGACACTCTCATTTGTTTGGCTGAACTGGTCCTCACCCTCAACAATTTCTCCTTCGAATCCTCCCACTTCCTCCAGACCAAAGGGATAGCCATTGGCACACATATGGGCCCCAGCTATGCCTGTCTCTTTGTTGGCTACGTAGAACAGTCCATCTTTCGTAATTACACCGGCACCACTCCCCACCTCTTCCTCCGCTACATTGATGACTGCATTGGCGCCACCTCGTGCTCCTGCGAGGAGGTTGAGCAATTTATCAACTTCACCACCACATTCCACCCTGACCTTAAATTTACCTGGAACATCTCTGACACCTCCTTCCCCTTCCTGGACCTCTCCATCTCCATTAATGACGACCAACTTGACACTGACATTTTTTACAAACCCACCGACTACCACAGCTACTTGGATTACACCTCTTCCCACCCTACCTCTTGCAAAACTGCCATCCCGTATTCCCAATTCCTCCGCCTCCGCCGTATCTGCTCCCAGGAGGACCAGTTCCACCACAGAACACATCAGATGGCCTCCTTCTTTAGAGACTACAATTTCCCTTCCCACGTGGTTAAAGATGCCCTACAACGCATCTCGTCCACATCCCACCCCTCCGCCCTCAAACCCCACCCCTCCAACTGTAACAAGGACAGAACCCCCCTGGTGCTCATCTTCCACCCTACCAACCTTCGCATAAACCACATCATCCAACACATTTCCGCCACCTCCAAAGGACCCCACCACCAGGGATATATTTCCCTCCCCACCCCCTTCCACCTTCCGCAAAGACCATTCCCTCCGTGACTGGTCAGGTCCACGCCCCCAACAACCCACCCGCCTGTCCTGGCACCCTCCCCTGCCACCACAGGAATTGCAAAATCTGCGCCCACATCTCCTCCCTCACCTCCATCCAAGACCCCTAAGGAGCCTTCCACATCCATCAAAGTTTGACCTGCACATCCATCATTTATTGTATCCGTTGCTCCCGATGCAGTCTCCTCTACACTGGGGAGACTGGGCGCCTCCTAGCAGAGCGCTTTAGGGAACATCTCCGGGACACCCGCACCAATCAACCAAACCGCCCCGTGGCCCAACATTTCAACTCCCTCTCCCACTCTGCCAAGGACATAGAGGTCCTGGGCCTCCTTCAACGCCACTCCCTCACCACCAGACGCCTGGAGGAAGAACGCCTCATCTTCCACCTCGGAACCCTTCAACCCCAGAGCATCAATGTGGACTTCACCAGTTTCCTCATTTCCCCTTCCCCCACCTCACCCCAGCTCCAACATTCCAGCTCAGCATTGTCCCCATGACCTGAACTACCTGCCTATCTTCCTTTCTACCTATCCACCCCACCCTCCTCCCTGACCTATCACCTCCATCCCCACCTACACTCACCTATTGTACTCTATGCTACTTTATCCCCACCCCCACCCTCCTTTCATTTATCTCTCCACCCTCCAGGCTCTCTGCCTCTATTCTTGATGAAGGGCTTTTGCCCGAAACGTCGATTTTCCTGCTCCTCGGATGCTGCCTGAACTGCTGTGCTTTTCCAGCATCACTCTAATCCAGAATCTGGTTTCCAGCATCTGCAGTCCTTGTTTTTACCTCCTGATGGAAACAAAACCTTTGACTGATAACTTTATTTAACTGCAAAATGCATATACCTAGATGTATTTCACTGTGTTTAAGTGTCGTAACTGTCAGGAGCATGTCAGGATTTGAAGATAACCTCTTATTTTTCTATTTAAAGGGACTTATGTGATAGACATCCCAGACCTCCCAAAGCTGTTCGTGGTAGGGATAATTGCACCCTTTATTATACCATGCCCCAGTGGGGTCATGTTCGGAGAAGGATAGCGACCCGCTTACTGGCAGGTCCCCACCACGTTGGGGTCATCATCGGGATATGGATTCTTGGGATCTCTATCTTTGGGGAGTGCAGCAGGAGTCATTAGCACTAAAAACTGAAATTAACTTGTATGTGGCCTGACTTTCTTAGGCAATAATACCTCGAAAGTTCTGGAAGCAATTAACACAGAGCTGGCTGAACTCAGACTCTACACACAGCAGACATGTTACGCGGTGGATTATCAATTAGCACAGCAAGGAGGAGTTTGTACAATTATTAGTGACAATTGTATCATCCATGTTATTGGTGCCTTGAATAACATTACAGGAGTATCAAGAATATCAGAGATCAGCTAAATAATTTTCAACAGGGAGCCACAATTACAGACAGCTGGTTAAATTAGTTGCTCGGTAAATCTTGGGGACCCTATTTGGCACACAGGATAGTTCTCCTCATTGCAACCATGCTAGTATTCTGTATGGGCCTCGGGTGTTTGAAGCACTGCTGTAAGGCGCTACTGACAAGAATGGTACCAGCAGCGAGTGTCATCTCGAATAGCCTCCAGTGAAATATGGAGTGCCAGTTTCATGGAGTGCCAGTTTCATGGAGTGCCAGATACCCTTCAGGAGGAGGAGCTCCTAGAGATGACCTACCTCTACATGTAAATTGGGTGGTCTGTGGGAGATCTCTGAAGTTGCCTCCTTGACCACAAAGGGGGGAGTGAAGTGGGAGATGGCATGGGACAGGGTGACACTAGGCACACGGACACACAAGGTGGACGCTGAGCTATATGTTGGCCACTTGACACACAAGATGGCCGATGGACCACAATATAGACAGCAAATACAGACACTGCCTGGGGCCACCAGAATGCCAGCATAATGCACTCACAACCTAGTTGATTAGTTTAAGGTGGGTGGGGGAGAGAATACACATGAGTAAGGTATACTGCCAACCAAAGTGCCTGGGTCCAACCAGACACTTTGATAGAAATGCTAACAGTTTGATACAGACTCAATATAAAGTGCTAATAACCAGGGCTGCAGTCATCGTCCTTCTCAGGAACAGCGATTAGCGCCCATTACTACAGCAATGGACTTGCACGCAGACATTGAAACTGACAATGTCTGCGCTTAAACTGATGATGCCTGCGCTGAAACTGGCAACAACCGCACTGAAATTAACAAAGGCTGCGCTGGAACGGACAATGACTGCATCGAAATGATTAACAATTCTGCAATGTTTACAACAAACAAACTATGTTATAGAGACAATTACCTCATCACTGACCTATTATATCACAAAATGTGTAAAAGTATCTTGGCATGTACTCCGGGTTGAGAGAAGAATCGCAGCTGACCACTGTGCTGTTGGTGTCTTTCTCTCCCCGGAGCTACGGTATTTCCTTGTACTCTGTCGTTGAACCCCTACTCTGACTCTGAGGCTGGTGATTTTCCCCACAACAAAGGGGCATGGATGGAGTGAATAGCCAAGGCCTTTTCCCCAGGGTGGGGGAATCCAAAACTAGTGGGCATGGCTTTAAGGTGAGAGGGGAAAATATTTAAATGGGTCCTAAGGAGCAACTTTTTCACGTCGATGGTGTTGCATGTATGGAATGAAAGGCCAGAAGAAGTCATAGAGTCATAGAGATGTACAGCATGGAAACAGACCCTCAGTCCAACCCGTCCATGCCAACCATATATCCCAACCCAATCTAGTCCCACCTGTCAGCACCCGGCCCATATCCCTCCAAACCCTTCCTGTTCATATACCCATCCAGATGCCTTTTAAATGTTGCAATTGTACCAGCCTCCACCAGTTCCTCTGGCAGCTCATTCCATACACGTACCACCCTCTGTGTGAAAAAGTTGCCCCGTAGGTCTTTTTATATCTTTCTCCTCTCACCCTAAACCAATGCCCTCTAGTTCTAGACTCCCTGACCCCAGGGAAAAGACTTTGTCTATTTACCCTATCCATGCCTCTCATAATTTTGTAAACCTCTATAAGGTCACCCCTCAGCCTCTGACGCTCCAGGGAAAACAGCCCCAGCCTATTCAGCCTCTCCCTGTAGCTCAAATCCTCCAACTCTAGCAACATCCTTATAAGGGTTCTTTTCTGAACCCTTTCAAGTTTCACAACATCTTTCCGATAGGAAGGAGACCAGAATTGCATGCAATATTCCAACAGTGGCCTAACCAATGTGTCGGGGGGCTGGTAAAATTACAACAGTTAAAAGCATCTGGGTAAGTATAAGAATATGAAGGGTTTAGAGGGATTTGGGCCAAAGTCTGGCCAATGGGACTCGATTAATTTAGGACATCAGGTCGGCATGGACAAGTTGAACCAAAGGGTCTGTTTCTGTGTTGAACATGTTTACAACTCGATGACTGTATATAGTTTCCTGCTTTCTGTCACCTTAATTTCTTAATCGAGGTATTACATTTGCAGTTTCCCAATCTGCTAGAACCTGGCCGTAACTTAGGGAGTTTTAGGGAAGATTCCAAACAATGCATCCATTACTTTGCGGTCACTTTTTTAAGATCCTGAGTTTCAGGCCAATAGCTCCAGGGGACTTGTCAGCTCTTATTCCCTTAGTTTTCGCAACATGGTCATCTCAACTATCACAAAGAGGCTGTTTTCCAATGTGGCATCTCAGCATTATGCCATTTAATGGGCTCTTTAACTATGCATCTGGTGGATTTTGCCTTGTAGCCTACTTCCAGACGTCTGTCAGGAAATGTGCCCAGTAGCAGGAAGACATCAAGAAGCCATCCTTTTGCAGCTCCTCACAGTTTTAACAATCCGTGTCATCAAATCCCACCACCAGTTGGGGGCCAGTGTACATTTGCCCTGGTTTCCTCAGGTCTTCACTAGTTCGCTCTGTAGTTAAGTTCAGCTGCATGCACATAACTATTGAACAAAAAAAATTCAAGGAAAAGTGTTGGACCTGGAATAACCTTTCCTCATGAGATGTCAATTTCTGTTTATCAGCTCATTTTGATTGATTTAATAATAATAAGCACCATAATCAATGTGGTTAAGCTGTAAAGCATTTTTAGCATTTTCAACAATGCAAGATAGTTATATCTCAGACACACTCACACTAACCTACAGAATGTTTTCAGAACTCATGGAAAGAATTTCCTAGCACACGGTTCATGTATAATAAGGAATTATTATTTACTCATCAGTGGATTGACAACGATTGCAGAGCAAGCTTGATAAATTGAAGCATTAGGAAGTAGCCACGTTAAGTCGACATGATCAGGTGAATTTTGGGCAGAATGCAAACACCTTAATTTGACAGACTACTGCTCGGAGAACTGCATCATTAGTAGTTTTACTGCCAACAGCACAAGATGATAATTCTTTACTGACACAATGGAGTGAGTTCCACTCAGATGCTCACAGGGTGTATTTTTCAGTCCTCTGAGTTCTGACATTAAAGAGGCTTGTTGGATACAAAGTGAGTGACCAAAAATCTTGAAACTATCACATTTGCTGCTTGGAAGGCGGACACTGGGATTCAGAATTGAACTTTGGATGAGCCTTCATCTTGTCCAATAAATACGAAATGCTGGCTGCCAGCCTGGACGAGGGTACACATTGCAGGCAGGGTGATCATAGTGCCATGATGCAGAGCATCATTCAAATGGGTGGAGAAAAGACAAATCCAATACATTAATACAATACAACACACTACAGCACAGGAGTAGGCCCTTCGGCCCACTAAGTCTGCACTAATTCCTATTTCTATTTACACCCATATTTATCCTTTTGTTTGCCTCCTGCTCGCCTGTCTATCAAGATACACCTTAAACATTGCTAATGTGCCTGCTTTCACACCTCCACTGGCAGGAACCCACTGAACTCTGTTAGATAGATTTTCCCCATGCTTCTCCTCTAAACTTTCCCCCCTCACCTTGAATCTGTGCCCTCCTGCAGTTGATCTTTCCACCCTATCAATGCTTCTCATAATTTTGTCGACCTCTTATCAGGTCACCCCTCAGCCTCCATCTTTTTACTGAAAGCAATCTGGGTTTATCCAACCTCTTTTCATAAATAAAACCCTCCAGACCATCTGTAGCATTTCGGAGAATAACAGTTTAGGGACTAGATACTGTTCTCTGTAGCAAAGACAGAGTTCTGAAGGATGTGTTGTCCACTTGGTGTCAATGTTTGAGACCTCTCTCTAGGGTGAAGAAGAACCTTGGGGGGGGGGGGGGGGGGGAGGTGGAGGGGAAGAACTGAGTTGCTGTGATCTACGTGGTTACCAATGACAGAGGCAGGAAATACCTCCTGCTAAAGGATTACAAGCAGCTTGGAGCTAAATTTAAAAGCATAACTACAAAGGAAATAATCTCCAAATTACTAACTGAGCCACATGCAAATTGACAGAGTACATAAGATAAATGTGTGGCTGAAATATTAATTTGGAAGGAATAGTTTTGGGAAATAGAGCTGTTCCATTTAAGAGGACCAGATTAGATTAGATTCTCTACCAATGTGGAAACAGGCCCTTCGGCCCAACAAGTCCACACTGACCCTCTGAAGAGCAACCCACCCAGACTCATTCTCCTACATTTACCCCTTCACCTAACACTACAGGCAATTTAGCATGGCCAATTCTCTGAACCTGCACATTTTTGGACTATGGAAGGAAACCCACGCAGACACAGGGAGGACGTGCAAACTCCACACAGACAGTTACCTGAAGTGGGAATTGAATCTGCATCTCTGGCACTATGAGACAGCAGTGCTAACCACGGTGCCACCATGCCTCCCAGAGTTCTGATGAATCATAAAACTCAGGCAGTAAATAGAACTTTAAGACAATTAATTCCAGATAGGGATCAATTGAAGTAAAGTTTAAAAAAAACCTAAAAAGCGGCGAAGAGTTGAGCAATAATCAAAAAGAAACAGGAAGGGGTGAAAAATTGAACTTAAATTCAATTACTAAATCTAGGATTGAAAACTCAGTGGGGCTACAAAACATTCGCAATTGTTGTCAAAGATTTTCTAGTTCACTAATGTCCTTCAGGGAAGGAATCTGCCATCCTCACCTGGTCTGGTCTATATGTGATTCCAGCCTCACAGTGACATGGTTGATGCTTAAATAATCTTTGAAAGACCGAACAAATCATTTCAATTCAGTTAGAATTCATTACTTATTTATCTCACGTTTTAATTTTGTGAAAAATTCATCGTGTTTCTACCTCTTTCTAACTATTTTAACTTTATCTTTAGATTTAATTATGTAATGGAACACTAATTGGAATCATATGATTAAATGGCCAAGTTTGGCTCTTGTCTCATGCTCATGAATTGACTTAGATTCCTTCAGAGTTAATGACTTTAATTAAAATACAATATAATTTGAAAGCCTTTTAATGTTCATAGGCATTATGGATGGATAATGAATGCCCACATCCCAAGAAAGAGTACATCAAATTAAATTTCAAAGGATACATGGGCATGTTTGGTCAGTTGGCTGATAATTCAAAATACTATGCAGTCTGATTACCCATTAGGATTCAGTTAGGTTTGGGCCTCCCCTCACCACTCACTTGCCCTGCACTAAAATAATAGCTGAAGTCATGGTTTAGTAATACTTGAGTAATCAAGGATACTAAGGGAGGTAGAGAAGAATATCAAGTCACCGCTAAAGGTGTCCTTTTTTTTCCAATTTATTTGCATGTAGATCTGGGTTAGAATTTAAATAGTAAAACTGAGAAGAATACACTTACAAATGAAAGATTTCGGAAATGGTTCCAGCACACTGGAGTGAATGTCTCAGTTACAAACGAGTTATTCATTCCCCCACTGCCAAAGTAGGTAAATGATCATATGAATGCAAGCTCTGTAATCTCAATCTTTGTCAGTTTACAAGGGTGAAACACAAATAATAGCAAAAGGAAATACAGCACATTAGCAACCAACATCGTTTGATCAGTAATTGGTTTCGTTGAGAAACATCAATAGAAAAGACAATAAATGAAAGGACAATACTACCTTCCATAAACTTGGGCAATTCAAAATCCTTTATACACAATTAATTATGTTTTTGCCAACAATATCAGCAAATGTAGCAGAGAATCTATGAGAAGCACCTGAGTTTGCAAGGATTGGAGAGATATGGAGCAAGACCAGGCAGAAGGAATTCATTTAATTTGACTTCATATTTGGCACATCGCAGGCCAAAGGGCTTATTCCTGCGCTGAACTGTTCTATGTTCTGAAAATCACACACAAGACGAGTTTATAACATCCATTTCCTTTCAAGAACATGTCGAAAGTTTTCATAATACGTAAAAAGGGTAACTGCTGATCATAACTGGACCAGCCTGCATTAAATTCTAGAAAACCTATTCTAATCTAAGTGTAACCAAGTGGAAAGAACGTTATCACAGTTTTGGAAATATCAACAAAATATCAAACGTAAGTAATGAACTTAAGCTGACAAATATTGAAGCAGCATTGAAAACAATGTAACTGTTTCCAATAAATATTACCAATCATTATCAAAAACAATTGCTCGTAATTAGAAGGTATTTTTGTTGCATAATTGCAATATTTATACATTCGCCGGAGGGCACTGTAGTCCACTTAGAAGAAAATGTTAGATTAGAATGGTCCAACAAATATGACCTTGCAAATGGTCTGTAAAGAACATTCTGTTTGAAATAATTAAATGAAATAGTTTAAGATTTATGTGACCTAAACCATTCTAACAGTTATTAACAGATCATAAATAAGCAGTTAGGCATGTTAACAATATTTAATCTGTATGCATGATAAATTCTGACCATTGAATTGTAGTGAATTATTGAAAGTCACAATGTGTGGCACTGTTTTGTCTTGGTCAATCACAAATAATGGCATTTTTTTTGTCACTTAGCAAATTCACTGTGAACTGCATTTCAAGATTTCTATATCTATGTCAAATTCTTGTATTATGCTACTATTCTGTAAAGAATTTTTGTTTAGAAACATGAATGTCATGGGTATTGAATGGATGGTGTAGATGCTGCATTTTGTTGGTGAATATAGCGTTAGGTGCATTAGTCAGATGGAAATGGATCTAGGTGGGTTACTCTTTGGAGGGTCGGTGTGGACTTGCTGGGCCGAAGGGCCAGTTTCCACATTGGAGGGAATCTAATCTAGTGTAATCTGAGTATTATATTAATGTTAAGTCATTATGACACATTCAACATAATTTGTCTATAACTACTAAAGTACCTCAACTGCTCTTTGTAAACAGTTGTTGAAGTAAACCAAATTGGCAGCAGGAATATCCCACCAATGCAAATTTATATAAAGTTTATTATAACGTAAAAGATGATTATACTTACACTTGTTCACATGAGCAAAGTCATAGGTGAAGAAGATGGGACAGGGCTGGGGGTGACAAAGGGAGAATTGTCCTTTTTAACTCACCAGCAATGCACAGCCAAACAATGTTCTCCAATGTCATGCTGTTATTTGTGCTGGACTTCTAAACGATGTGAGTTAACATCATTCTTTACCTAGTGCTTCTGACAAACCTTGAAGTGATTAAATATATGAACTCCAATTTCTAACTGCTTCTGTGATGGCTGAATTTATTTGTGATACCTATATGGTTCATGTTTATTGTTAAGTACTGTAACACTGACTATGTCAGATCAGCAAAACATTGGGGGAAGGGAGGAGGGACAGGCAAACACAAATCATGAAATGAAGTTATATTACAAGAAGTCACATGAGTGCATACTCGAAGAACCTTTCAAATGTTGTAATGTAATCAAAGTAATAAACTGTAAACTAGACAATGTATAAACATAAAACAAAAGCTAACTTAACTATTTCATTCTAGAGTTAAAATCAGAGTTCAATCAGCTAATCTAGAGATAAAGTTAACATTAGTTAGACAGAGCTAGAAATACAAAAGGACTCAATTTTTTGATAAATTGAAATCAAATGTAAATAAATGCAAAGTGACATGGAACATTAAGTTAACTCACTGTAAAATAAACTGATGCCAACACAAGGAATACAGCTCACCGGTTAATGGACGAATAAATAGATGTCTGACAGGGCACCTCAGTCCCTTACTGGATTAGTGGTGCTGGAAGAGCACAGCAGTTCAGGAAGCATCCAACGAGCAGCGAAATCGACGTTTCGGACAAAAGCCCTTAATCAGGAATAAAGGCAGTGAGCCTGAAGCGTGGAGAGATAAGCTAGAGGAGGGTGGGGGTGGGGAGAGAGTAGCATAGAGTACAATGGGTGAGTGGGGGAGTAGATGAAGGTGATAGGTCAAGGAGGAGAGGGTGGAGTGGATAGGTGGAAAAGAAGATGGGCGGCATGGTGGCACAGTGGTTAGCACTGCTGCCTCACAGCGCCAGAGACCCGCGTTCAATTCCTGCCTCAGGCGACTGACTGTGTGGAGTTTGCACATTCTCCCCGTGTCTGCGTGGGTTTCCTCCGGGTGCTCCGGTTTCCTCCCACACTCCAAAGATGTGCAGGTCAGGTGAATTGGCCACGCTAAATTGCCCGTAGTGTGAGGTAAGGGGTAGATGTAGGGGTATGGGTGGGTTGCGCTTCGGCAGGGCAGTGTGGACTTGTTGGGCCGAAGGGCCTGTTTCCACACTGTAAGTAATCTAAAAAAAAAGATAGGCAGGTCGGACAAGTCCGGACAAGTCAAGGAGACAGTGCTGAACTGGAAGTTTGAAACTAGGATGAGATGGGGGAAGGGGAAATGAGGAAGCTGTTGAAGTCCACATTGATGTGTTGGGGTTGAAGTGTTCCGAGGCGGAAGATGAGGCGTTCTTCCTCCAGGCGTCTGGTGGTCAGGGAGCGGCGGTGAAGGAGGCCCAGGACCTCCATGTCCTCGGCAGAGTGGGAGGGGGAGTTGAAATGTTGGGCCACGGGGCGGTTTGGTTGATTGGTGCGGGTGTCTCGGAGATGTTCCCTAAAGCGCTCTGCTAGGAGGCGCCCAGTCCCTTGCATGCTCATCCTGTTCCATAAGGGAACTTCAGAATGTGCTTCGTGACCCCCAGTGGCCAATCACAAGTGCAGGTTGTAGTGTTGTCAGCTCAAGAAACATGAGGTCTGGGTTTCAGAACATGCTGAGACCAAAACACTGCACACCAAGTTAGACAAGCAGGAGGCTGGAAGAACACAACAACAAGAAGTGTTACACTTGAAAATTTGACTTCTCCATCTCCTGATGCTGTGTTCTTCCAGCCTCCTGCTTGTCTATTTCAGTACATGATGAGCATGCCATCAAAAATCTAGTTATGCTTCATCTCACAAAATGTAACTTTTTCAAGGATTTTACAACATATGTGGCATTGGAAATAGGGCAGCTTCTCATCAGTTCAATCAGTCCAGGGGATCCCCAAATGTCCAGCTTCTGGTGGAAGTACAAGATTGTTGACTGGACCTTCTACATCTCCAATTCCTCTTCCCACTGCAGCAGCAATGGAGGCCACACCAGCAGACCATGCCAGCCTGCTCCGAGGTTGCCTGCTCTGCTGAAGCAGTCTCAGGTATCAGCAAGAAGGCCGAGCGCTGGAGAATCCTCTCAGCCTGCACCAGCAGGGTTAGCTGTGCCATCCAGTTTCATTTTCCATAATTCCTGCCTCTTTCTTCCCAGGAGAATAATAGCTCATGACAATACTGAAGGAATCAGATGGGTGGTGTGCTTGCCATCATTCAGCGACTCACCCCTTTATGAGTAGATGATTCTGACAGCCCCAGGCAGGGCCTAGACAGTCTCCTTATAATCAACTGTGCTGGAAAGCTGTGAGTGAAGGCTATTCCCCGTGTCTTAACTGAGGCCTGCTGACAACCATGACAAGCTCGCTGGCGTTGTGTCTGCACTAAACAGCAAGGCAAGACAACTTTAATATGAACCCGGTATTTCTGGCTTTGGGGTCAAAGGGCAAAAAGTCAAGACAAAGCAATGCAAGTTATGGATGCTGTGATCATCCAGGTGGGCTCAAATTGTGTGAGCGCTATGACAGCTAGTAAAGAGCTCAGAGAAACAGCCTGGGCCAGTCCCTGAGCTGGGCTCCTGAGTGTTCTTGAAGCAGCATTGCAACGATAGTTGCTGATGCAGCCTGGGTGCAGCAATGAAGTGGAGAAGCATTCTGTAAGAGGATCGGAGATGAGCCAAGATGGTTCGTAGAGGCTGGCACACATTTCCTTGGACATGGGGTGCCAGTGCCCATGGAGCATTTTTGTGATGCCCGTACCCAGTGTCCAAGGTGTTTGCTTTTTGAAGCAAGCTGCTAGCTGAAGCTGCCAAAAGCCTACGCTGGCTTTCATATCAAATTTTCCCAATGGCCAGTTTGTATGGTGAATGGGGTTAGATTGTAGACCATGGAGAGTGAACTGTTAACATACTGTTATAACAAGTCATAAAGGGCAACAACTGGGAACTTGCTGCTGCCTGGTGAGAATCACACATGGCTGCTTCAGCAAAGGATGGAAGTTGTGGTGGGATAATCTTGAAGGAGATGTGATCATCTTGATCGATTCCACTGCTCATCTCACCATAGTCCGTGCCGCTCACAATGTGGTAAGTTTCATGCAAAGTTAGAGAATGGGAGAAACTAAGCTGACTGCAAACACTTATGTAAGCATCATTTAAAATCAACAAGCCTAGATTTAATTCTTTCTGAAATTGGAATTGATTAAATAATTTCACACACATTGCTATTTCATGCACTTAATGGAAAATAGATATAAAGTCTAGGAGGGCAAACAAATTTAAAAACAAAATGTTAATTTGAAATGAAAGTCTAGGAAACAGCCTAATTAGTTTCAAAAGATGGGAAAGATTGTCTTGGAAGAAAATAGTTGACCACGAACTAAACCTGGAGAAAGTGAGGACTGTAGATGCTGGAGATCAGAGGATCAGAGGCGAGAGTGTGGTGCTCGAAAAGCAAGGCAGTTCAGGCAGCATCCAAGGAGCAGGAGAATCATTGTTTTGGGCATAAGCCTTTCATCAAGAAAGGCTTGTGGGCGGCATGGTGGCACAGTGGTTAGCACTGCTGCCTCACAGCGCCGGAGACCCGGGTTCAATTCCCGCCTCAGGCAACTGACTGTGTGGAGTTTGCACATTCTCCCCGTGTCTGCGTGGGTTTCCTCCGGGTGCTCCGGTTTCCTCCCACAATCCAAAGATGTGCCGACCAGGTGAATTGGCCATGCTAAATTGCCCCTAGTGTTAGGTAAGGGGTAGATGTAGATGTAGATTTAGGGGTATGGGTGGGTTACGCTTCGGCGGGGCGGTGTGGACTTGTTGGGCCGAAGGGCCTGTTTCCACACTGTAAGTAATCTAATCTAATCTAAAAGCTAAAGACCTTACATTTGCTGCAGTCCTGAGATTTGTAAGTGGTAAGGAGGGAACCTGCTCTACAGTGGGGCCTGTTGGCTTTAGAGTTTTTAGTCCCTGGATGCATTTGTCTCTAGAGGGTCCAGGCAGCTGCACCCTCCTGAATTCTCACATGGCTGAGCGTGGCAGGCAACAGTAACATGAATGTGGTATCTCTGGCTATGCAGTGCGAAATGGCAAGACAAGGCAATGCAAGATAGAGATGCTGTGAGCATCCAGGTGGGCTCAGAGTGTGTGAGCACTATGGTAGCAGCAAAGAGCCCAGAGAAGCAGCCTGGTCCAATCCATGAGCTGGGTATGTGTTCCTGAGTGTTCTTGAAGTACCATTGCAGCAATATTTGCTGGTGCAGCAACGAAGTGGAGAAGCATTCTGTAAGAGAATTGGAGGTGTGCCAAGAGGGTTCTTAGAGGCTGGCACATGTCAGATGCCAATGTCCTTGGTCAGGGAGTGCATGTGGCTGGTGCCCATAGAAATGGAAGGTCTAGCCACCACCTGAGTGTCATCAGAGGAGACTTCTGGGGCTTCCTCCTATTGGTACCAGCTGTCTTCTTGGGAGGAAGGGGCAGCTGGAGGTCAAATTTCCTCATATCCCAACCCCCCAATCCATTGTCTTGCTGTTGGTGCCGAGCATCAGTGGCTAGAGCAGTGGGGTGCAGATCCTTGCACATATCCAGCAGGCTCAGAGACTGCTCAGGTTGACTCTCCATCACAGTTGCTAATCTGCACATGAAGGCAGCCAGATGTTTACATGCCAGAGGCAGCAGGGTCCCGGTGGTGATGGCGCACTCCTACAGCTTTGTGTCAAGTTGTCCAGTGCCCCTGGAAAACCTGGCTGCTGCTTTTGTGTCTGCTTGTGCATTGTAGTTGGAGTTGCTATTGGCCGGACATCATGGAGTTGTCTCCAGCGTGCGCTCCCAACTCTAATCTATCTAAAATACCCACAAGGTGTCAGTGGATGAGCTGGTGAAGTCAATAGGAGGCAGCCTTACCTTGGCATTCTCTCAGGAATCCATGCTGTCTGCCTTAGAGGCGCTGGAGGACATGGCTGGTGGTAACTGAGACTGTGTTGATGCCACCCATACCTGAAGAAAATGGACATTATGGCACATTAAGAATAGGTGGAGGTGGTAGTGAAGAGGTATTGTCACTGGAGTAGTAATCCAGAGTCTCAGGTTAACGATCTGGGGACCTGGGCTCAAATGGCAGCTGAAAAAGTTTGAATCCTATGCCTCAAGTTAATGTTAGACTGCATTTTAAGCTTTTCTGCTGGCAGGTTTGAACGCAGTGGAGCAAATAAAATCATTTGATTGTCCTCCTGCCACCTACTTCCTCACTCCCTGCTGGAATTCAACACTGGGGTGATAGAGGTTTAGGACCCTCTCCTGCTCTCAGCTTATTGAGTGATGAATTAGGAAGGAGGAGATCCAGGCAATTTGGAAAGTTTTGCAAATGTGATTTCATTGGATATTGTTTAGGGAGGGGGTGGGTACCATCTTTGCTGTCCCCCAGGATCTGGAGGAGAGATCCTGTCCACCCCCTGCTCCCGCAACCTTTAACCTACCCCTTTGTCAAGGCCATAAAACAGACAAATGTGGACTCCTCAACAGCGGGAACTGCCTGTAGTCCCAGTAGGGGTTACCGCACCCAGTCCTGCTGTTAGGATCACACACTGTTTGGCACCGATTCAACAGTCAAAAGGTATGGTGCTGGAAAAGCACAGCTGGTCAGGCAGCATCCAAGGAGCAGGAGAATCAACATTTCGAGCGTAAGTTTTTCATCAGGAATGTTGTATCTGATGAAGAGCTTATGTTCGAAATGTCAACTCTCCTGCTCCTTGGATACTGCCTGATTGGCTGTGCCTTTCCAGCACCACACGTTTTGACTCTGATCTCCAGCATCTGCAGTCCTCACGTCCTTCCATTGATTCAACAGGACTGATAGAACCGCCTACTGACAAAGGGGTGGCAGACTCACTTTACGGCAAATTGTACTCCTCCCAGCCGTAGTCTTTAGGATCGTAGCTAAGATCCCCACAAACCTCTTAGCTTAGGGGATGAGGATATAGTCCCCCATTAAATCCAGAATTTAAGGTTCCTCACCACTGAGTATTTATAGTCTTCCATTCATCAAGAACAGGGCAGGAATATGGTATTGACCTGGATAAGCAGCCATGATTTAGAATGGCACAGTAGGTTTGAGGGGCTGAATAGACTACTCCTGAATCTATGTTCCTATATCCAATGAGGGCTTGAACACTCCGGCTAGTTCCCCTGCAATTTTAGACCTTCATTTCTTTAGTGATCTGGGATGCAGCCCATTCAAGTTAAGTAATGTTTCAACTGTGAACAATGCTAACTTTTTAAATCCCTCCTTTATTTTCATTCCATCTAAACATTACAAACTCCTTCTCTGTCCAACTGGCAGCATACATCTCTCTAGTGAAGACACATGCGAATTATAGATTTAATATCTTAACCATGTCTTCTACTACTGCAGAAGATTCTCTTTATTTTAAAATCCCTTGTTAGTTGCACGCTCCCTTTCAATGTTCGACACAGGACAATTAAAGCTATCCATTTGCTTGACTTCCCCCATCCCCAGAGGTTCAGATTAAAATCAGCCCACTCCTACTAATTAGCCTTAATTAGGTGCAGTGAAAATTTGGTACACAGGGCTTTCATCACTTATCCGTTGAGACTGTAAAACACAGACAATGCTAGCAAGAAGCTTGTGCTATAAAATATGTTTCAATTCCAGCATGAAATAGCATTCAAATTATATCAGCATAAGGTAAATATGATGAGTCATCACAATTATTTTGAAAACAGATTTAAGTTTATGAATGAATCGGGAGATAGTCAGGACCAATTAGGAGGTTAAGGCAGAAGACTTGTAGAATTTAATTTTGAATTGTCTCTTTATCAGTGAATATTCAGTCACATAAGAGGGTGCTATATTCAAAACAACAAAGCCAAAGTTACATTTACGAGGGCGGCTGTTTCTGGGAAGTGTTTCACCAGATGTGGTCAGATCATCTGAACAAGAAGACTTCAATTTCATTTACTCAGTCAGCCAGCTTCCATGGAAACATTTGTGGGTTTGATTGATGGGTATGTCAAAGATACATGGGAAATTGGCAGAAAGAAAACAAAAATGTAACAAATATATAGATTCATGACCAGTTCAAAGCCTTGAATAATTATTAACATCCAAATGTTTGGATGAATAACTTGTTATATCGTTTCTCACCATTGTGCCTTAGATTTTACTGTTTACTATTGCTTTGCACGACAGAAAGAAAATAACCAATGTGGGAAAATCCAAGCCTTCTTGAAGCTGAGCAAATACATCGTTTTAGAGAATATATCTCCATTAGTTGCAGAGTATTGGACTCAGGGGGGGCATACAAAAAAATTATGGAGCCAGACTATTTGGGACTGAAATGAAGATACACTTCTTCACATAAAGGATTGTCAAAGTTTGAGACTCCTTTCAGCAAATGGCAATTGCTTTTAGATTAGTTACTAATTTTAAAACAGAGATTGATAGATATTGCCCACAAAGGTGTCAAGGGATGTAGGAGAACAATATTTTGCAGATCAGTCATGATCTCAATGAATGGCATAACACTTCCTAAGTCTGTGATAATTAGACGAAAATGTAAGGTTGGAGGACTGAACTTTGCATTACAACGTCTTGCACCTCATCGCTGCTGCACAACTAGAATGGCTAGCAATGCCCAACCATGCAGAGGCAAAGCTGAAGTAGATACTCCCTTCCTTGACTTTGCAATTTGGCGTCCAAATATCAATTTTAGGAGCCCTGATGCAAAATTGCTGAAGAAATGAATGGGTTATAAGTCTGGCACATGCTACTCATTGTTTTGGGTTTAACATGACCTAACCAATGGTCCTTAGCAAAGACAGAGAGAGTTTGCAAGGGAACAAGGGGCTGCTGGAGGCAGCTGGTCAGAGCAGGAGAAAATTTTTCATAGCTTCTTCTCTACAGAGGAAGGAAGAGTTGGATTGCTCTACCAAGCCCTGCAAAATGAACAGAGGCTGTTGCCAGGCTAATCAAGCACCACCACCACATCACCCCAGCCCCTGCACCCCTCCGCACCCTCCACCCCACCCACCCAGGGACCTGTGAACAGACTTGCTTTTAATGAGAGTCAGCTGAAAATCCTGCAGACCTGTCTGCATGGTGTGTGACAGCAATATAACACCTGCAATATCTGCAGCTTTTTAAACCAGATGATGACCAACATCCATCTTCAAGATGTTGGTGTACAAAGTTAAAAATCACACAACACCAGGTTATAGTCCAACAGGTTTAATTGGAAGCACTAGCTTTCAGAGCACGCTCCTTCATCAGGTGGTTGTGGAGGACACAATTGTAAGGCACAGAATTTATAGCAAAAATTTACAGTGTGATGTAACTGAAATTATACATTGCAAAATACCTTGATTGTCTGTTGAGTCTTTCATCTGTTTGAATACCATGATATTTTCACTTCTTTCATGTGTAAACCACAAAACCTTTTTTAAACGTTTCATTCTCAGGTTAGCTGTAACAATGGGTGTTAGCTAGACAATATGTTGAAGGTGTTAGCCCCCTGTATTCTCTGTCTATGCCATGATGTTTAGATTGATTCTAATCCAAAAAGTGAGCAAACAGAGTTTTACATGAATTCATGCAGTTTTTGAGCAAAGTACAATGTAACTCTGCGAGTACAAATTCACCCCACAAAATATATATGTGCATGTGGGTCTTTGTGTCTGTTTGTGTGTCTGTCTGCCTGGGTTGGGGGTTGTGTGAGAAAGGTTATATATGTGTGTGTAGTGAGTGTAGAGTGTCTTAAATCTGTGAGGGGTGCATGTGGGAGTGTGTGTGTGTGTCTGGGGTGGGGGGTTGTGAGTGTCTGTGAGAGAGAGTGTATATGTGTGTGCATCAGTGTAGAGTGGTCTAAGTCTCTGAAAGGATGCCTGTGTGAGTGTGGGAGTGTGTGTGTCTGTAAGGGTGTGTGTGAGTGTCTGTGCGCATGTCTGTGTATATGTGTGTCGGTGTGTATGTGTGTGATTAGGAGTGCCTGTATGTAGGAGTGTGTGTGTGTGTGTGTGTGTGTATAGTGCAATGGTGGTCACGTGTAGTGTGTTATGAATCCAAGATCCCGGTTGAGGCCCTCCCTATGGGTATGGAACTTAGCTATCAGCCTCTGTTTGGCCACTTTTTGCTGATGCCTGTCCCGAAGTCCGCCTCGGAGGATGGTCACCCGAAGGTCCATGGTCGAATGTCCTGGAGCACTGAAGTGTTCCCCAATTGGGAGGGAACCCTCCTGTCTGTCGATTGTTGTGCGGTGCCCATTCATCCATTGCTGTAGCCTTTGTTTAGTTTCCCCAATGTACCATGCCTCTGGGCATCCTTGCCTGCAACGTATAAGATAGACAACTTCAGCTGAGTTACATGAGTACCTGCCATGTCCAAGGTGGGAGGTGTCCCCATGTGTAATGTGGTATCCATATCCACACTCTGATACGTTTCGCAGCACCTACCATGACAGGGTTGTATGGAGCTGTCCTGAGAGCCGGGCAGCTTGCTACGAACAATGATTTGTTTGATGTTTGGCAGTTGTTTAAAAGCAAGCAGTGGAGGTGTGGAGGAGGTCTTGGCGAGGCACTCATCCTCATTGATAATGTGTTGCAGGTCTCGAAGAACATGGCACAGTTTTTCAGTTCCTGGGAAGTACTGAACAACGAAGGGTACCCTGTCAGTTGCAACACTTGTGTGTTTCCTGAGGAGGTCATTACAGTTCCTTGCTGTGGCATGTGGGAACTGGCGGTCAATGAGTTGAGCATTGTACCCCGTTCTGTGAGGGCATCCCTGAATACTTCCAGGTGCCCATCAAGTTCCTCCACATCTGAGCAGTACCAATGTACACGTAGGGCTTGTCCATAGGGGATGGCTGTTTTAATATGTTTTGGGTGGAAGCTGGAGGAGTGTAACATTGTGAGGTTGTCTGTGGGTTTGTGGTAGAGTTTGGTGCTGAGGTGTCCATTCTTGATGGAGATGCATGTGTCCATGAATGAGACAGATAGTCGAGAGTAGTCCATGGTCAGTTTGATGGTGGGATGAAACTTGTTGATGTCACTGTATAGTTTTATCAGTAACTCCTCGCCATGGGCCAAGAGGAAGAAAATGTCATCAATGTACCTGGTGTATAGTGTTGGTTGGAGGTCCTGCGTAGAGAAGGAGTCTTGTTCGAACCTGTACATAAAGATGTTGGCATATTGGGGTGCAAATTTGGTCCCATGTGCCTGGATGAAGAACTGGTTGCCAAAGGTGAAGACGTTGTGATCGAGGATAAAGCAGATGAGTTGCAAGATGGTGTTTGGAGATTGGCAGTTGTTGGTGTTGAGTACTGAGGCTGTTGCCGCGATGCCATCATTGTGGGGAATGCTGATGCCATTGTGACAAAGAATGTTCCCGGATCGACTGGTCCGTGGGTGCTGAGTTTCTGTAAGAAATCCGTAATGTCACGACAGAAGCTTGGGATCCCCTGTACAATAGGTTTCAAGGTGCCTTCAACATATATGGAGAGATTCTCACACAGAGTCCCATTGCCCGATACAATGGAAAGCCCTGGTGTGTTGACTTTGTGTCCCGTTGGAAGGCAATAGAAGTCGCCTACATGAAAAGTACATGGGATGAGGGTGCGTAGGGAACTCTGAATGACTAGATTCAAAGTCCTAATCAATGTGTTTAATTCATGGGTGTGTTCTTTGGTTGGATCAGCTGGTAGTTGCCTGTAGTGTTTCTGTTTGTTCAGTTGTTGGTACACTTCCTTGCAGTAATCTGTTCTATTCTGAATGACAATGGCTCCTCTTTTATCTGCTGGTTTGATGACAATGTTGTGATTGGTTTTGAGAGCCTGGATGGCATTGCATTGTGAATGGGTGATATTTTGCTCGACCTTGTGGGTATGGCTGATAAATCTGGCATTCATCACTACACACACATATACACTCTCTCTCCCTCTCACAACCCCCAACCCAGACAGACAGACACAGACAGACACAAAGACCCACATGCACACATATATTTTGTGGGGTGAATTTGTACTTGCAGAGTTACATTATACTTTGCTCAAAAACTGCATGAATTCATTTAAAACTCTGTTTTCTCACTTTTTAGATTAAAATCAATCTAAACATCATGTCACAGACAGAGAACACAGAGGGCTAACACCTTCAACATATTGTCTAGCTAACACCAATTGTTACAGTTTAACCTGAGAATGCAACTTTTAAAAAAAAGGTTTTGTGATTTACACATGAAAGAAGTGAAACTATCATGGTATTCGAACAGATGAAAGACTCAACAGACAATCAAGGTATTTTTCAATGTATAATTTCAGTTACATCACACTGTAAATTTTTGCTATGAATTCTGTGCCTTACAATTGTGTCCTCCACACTCACCTGATGAAGGAGTGTCACTCCTAAAGCTATTGTGCTTCCAATTAAACCTATTGGACTATAACCTGGTGTTGTGTGATTTTTAACTTTATCCATCTTCAAGTTCACTTGATGCCGTGTTGCCCATTTGGAATCCAGCACAGGTTAACGACTGCAGGTCACCCCATCCACCTGACCTGCTGTCCACTCCGATGAAACTCCTGTGGTCAGTCCTGATTAAAAAATGATTTATGGCGAGTATTTCTATGTAAGCTGAGAAGATCACCGCTGTGGGAGTGATTGCCAGGATTGGTGTTGATGATGTTGGAGAGTCGGGGAATGCTGCAGGAGTTATTTGACTGCAGTATCTTCCAGCCACCAGCAACCTTAGGAAAAGAGGACAAAAGAATATGGAAACTGGAGGGGAACATGAAAGGAAGACCCCAGGCTGTGTGGAGGATAAACACCAATATGGATTAGTTGGACATAATGGCCTGTTGCCCTGTTGTCATTGCTCTGTTATTTTGAACAGTGATGATTGGCATACATATGGGAGTAGCATCATCAATTATATGCCTTGCCTCCAAGGAAATAGCTCTTAAAATCTTTCTTCAGCTTTTGATAAATGAACTGGAACAAACACAACTCATTGTAAATGCTGGAATTCTGAAACATCAGCAGCTAAAAATGGAAACAACCATCAGTTTTTCGCCACCTGTGGAGAGAGTAGGTACCGAGAAAGGGGAATATTTCAGATCAATATCTTTTTGTCAGGTGCTGACTGACTTGCTGAATTGATCCAGCATTTCTAATCAATAAAGTGGATTTTTAAAATGAACAGAGGGAGACAAACAACCCTTATTGCTGGATTAGGTTTTCGGAATACTTGTCAAATGCAGCTCTAGTTTCGGATTCCTGCTCAGAATCTACCTGAAACGAATCTTTAGTTCATACCCAGGGTTGAAATTGAGGGGGAGGGGGGTGCGGTGGCACTGGGGTGGTAGTAGGGAGTGGGAAGTAGATGCTGTCCTTTGGACTAAAATCCTGCTGATAATAATTTTGCTTTGAATCAAACTTCCGGCCAAGTTCAACTGTGCCAATGCATCCGAATGAGACATTTTGTCAAGGCCCCATTCTCAGTTAATGTAAAAGTTCTGATGATACTATTTCAAAGAAGAGCAGGGAAGTTGTCCACAGTGTCCTCAATCAACAATAATAAAACCGATTATCTGGTGTTTATGACATTATTGTTTATTAGCAAACTCATTGCTGCAGTGACTACATTTCAACAGTATTTAATTGACTGTGAGGCACTTTGCGACATCCAGAGAACATGAAAGACTCCACAGAAAAACAAGTTCTTCATTTTAATCACTAATTCTGAAATCCAACTCACAATGAAGTCTACTTGGTCAGCTGATTTGTGATCAACTGGTTTTGTACTTCTAACAAGTAATTCCTAACTTGGACAAAGCTAAGTGATTCCGATTAAGAAAAAGAACAAAGCTGCAGTTTCACATTTTAATTCACAGAGGTGTCCAATATTGGTCAATTAAGAGCATTTATGTATCAATTCTGTTGCAGCTATGCATCTTCCATGTCTCAATTTCCTTTTTATATTGGCAATCTCTGAGGCATTACTGGATACTCCAGAAACTGTGAGACCATTCATCATCGATGCTGGAAAGAGAGGTAGGCAATGGATTTGTAGATGCAACTGAGCAGCCAAGGGCAGTTTGGAGGGAGAGACATTGTGGTTGGGGCTTTTGAGATTGGTGAGGTAAGCAAGGTGACAGTACAATGATAGAAGGAGCTTGTTGAAAGGTGTTTCAGGTAAAAATAAGGACTGCAGATGCTGGAAACCAGATTCTATATTAGAGTGGTGCTGGAAAAGCGCAGCAGTTCAGGCAGCATCCGAGGAGCAGGAAAATCAATGTTTTGGGCAAAAGCCCTTCATCAGGAATAGAGGCAGAGTACCTGCAGAGTGGAGAGTTAACTGAGAGGAGGGTGGAGTTGGAGAGAAAGTAGTCCTGAAGCAGCCTCGCTACCACAGTCACATTTGCTTCCTCAATGTCTGCCTCCGTAATCAACTCATCCCACACGGACTTCGGACCACCTTTAAGCCAGCAGAGTTCGGATCCAAACAGGACAAACAGTACAGACTACAGATTCAAAAACACCAGCAACGCTTTTCCTTCAAGATCCTCTGCGCCACACTCGCAGCAATGCGACTCTTTGCTACCTTCCCCCACCCTCCTCCCTGACCTACCACCTCCATCCCCATCCCCATTCACCTATTGTACTCTATGCTACTTTCTCCCCACCCCACCCCCACCCCCCCTCTCATTTATCGCTCCACCCTGCAGGCACTCTGCCTCTATTCCTCGTGAAGGGCTTTTGCCCAAAACATCAAACTTCCTGCTCCTCGGATGCTGCCTGAACTGCTGTGCTTTTCCAGCACCACTCTAATCTAGAAGGGTGTTTCAGGGTCTGTGGAAAGATAACAATCAGACAGACAAAATGTGGGGAGGGATGAGAGCGTAAAGTTGGTGGATGACCATTGGAAAACACTATATCTAGGTCAGAGGAGTCTAGATCATGGTCAGAGATATATCTCTGTTAGAGGATCATGGGGAAAATATGCAGTGTGACATTGATGTGAGATTGTAGAGAATCAGTGACCTTGAAACTGAAAAAAAGTAGTTTTGTTGGACTAAGATTATATTAGATTAGATTCTCTACAGCATGGAAACAGTCCTAACCAGTCCACACTGACCCTCCGAAGAGTAACTCACCCAAAACCATTTCCCTCGTGGAAACAATGTTTCCTCCTGGCCCGTACGCTGTGCTGCAAATTAACTAAGTTTTACTTATCAAATCTCTGCCAAAATAAATTCAAAATAAAATATCTGGAAGAATCGAAGTGTACAATCTCCTTGCAAGTTTTCATCCTTAAAATATTGAAGTGCAGGTTGGTCACCCAGAGTCCCACGTCTCCTCTGTTAAAAACCAAAATTGAGCAGGTTCAAGGAGATTGTGATTCTATTTGAAATGATTTGCATTTCTACATTCTGTGGAAATTACACACCCATTTTTGAGCATTAACATTTCTCCCAGTGCTTACAAATTTGTCCACAGGAGAGAGACAACATGCACTTCACAACCTAATAAAATAGTAGAGCTGATTTGTATTTATGGGGAAGCTAATTAAGCACACAAGGGAGAAAGAAATGGATACAAGATTAGGGCTGGATGAAATAGATAATTGGAGGCTCTGGCGGAACATAATCACTGGAACAGACCAGTTGGGCCACAAGGCCTGTTACTATACTGAAAATTGCATGAAATTTATGTAAAGTAGAAACTCAATTGCTCAGATAGACAATCTGGTGCAACTATTAAAAATGATGTTTTTCAGAAGTAGTAACACACTGTGCCCAAGACCAGCTTTAACAAGATAAAAATGTTTTATTCAATCAAGTAAGTCAGTTGTGTTCAAAGCAAAATGTCAATTAGCATTGATATGAAGCAGAGCCTTCATTGAAGAACAGAAAGAATAATGTTAAATTTTCTTTCGATCATGAAGCACTTTAGCAGACAGAAATTCGTGACAGTGCTTAAATGCCGTCCATAAGACCATAACGTAAAGGAACAGAATTAGGCCATTTGGCCATTAAGTCTGCTCCATCATTCACTCGTGCTAATATGTTTCCCAACCCCACCCTTCCGACTTGTCTCCATAGCCCTTGATCCAAGAATCCATCTATCTCTGTCTTAATGACAATGAATTGGCCTCCACAGCTTTCTTGGGCAATAAGTTCTATAGATTCACCACTTTCTAGCAAACGAATTTCCTTCTTATCTCGGATCTAGGGGATTGTCCCTTCATGCTGAGGCTGTGCCCTCAGATTCTAGTCTCGCTTTCTAGTGAAAAGCATCATCTCCAAGTGCACTCTATCCAGGTCTCTCAGTATTCTGTAAGTTTCCATGAGATTCCCCCCTTCTAAACTCAATAGAGTACAGATCCAGAGTCCTCAACTACTCCTCAAGTAAGTCACTGAGTCTGCATTGCAAGTAGATATGGAATAGCAGCTATCTCTTCATGAGATCAAGCCCCTTCCTTTCACTCACATCTAGACTTAGCTTGGATGTAGAAGTGCAATGACAGATCATCCCTGGAGTACATGTAGATCATTATGCAAGTGCTAATAATCAGACCGAATTGAAAATGAATCCCTGAGAGAGAACATATTCAAGGGGATTGGTGACGTTTCGCCACAGCAGATTCGCCGCCGATGATTAGCCACTGCCGGTTCGCCACCAGCGTTTCTCCACTGGGGTCGTTTGACCTCTGGAGAGTATTCGCCACCAGAAATATATATATGTACTGATTGTTTTCCCTCCCGCCTGTTCTTTCATACTTCTTTATTTATACAACTACATACTACATATTGATAAAAAAAAGAGGTAAAATAAATATCATTTTATTGGTTTATATATAAAAATGAGTTACAAACTTTAGCCAGAGAAAAGGAAATATATTTAAAAATCTTTATAATGGCAGTAAAATCTCACATTAATATTAAACAATTAATTTTTTTAGTTCATTTGATAGTTATGCGCTATTCCTCCAAGATATTCCAAACAATCTCTTTCACCATATTCAAGAACAATTTTTAAAATTCTATCGTCTGCGTCTCGATTTTAGCTTTATTTGTGGTGGGTAACCCGCTATCAGCTGTTCCATATATAAATCTCGCCTCTTTTGCACTTTCATTAACGTTCCAATAAATTTCCATATGATTGGGTGGTGAGCTCCGAGTTCAAAAGCAATTCTCCAATGAGCGGCTTCAGTGTGATTATTTGTGCGATCTTCATTGTTTTTTGTTGTCTCATAGACCGACCACATGTCATGGGGAAACAACTGTGCCTTTCGGCAACTGCCACATCTATTGTAGTGTCCAATATAATGAGCAGCTTCATCCACAAACCACGCCAAAACTTAATACTTGAACCACTCTTGGATAGTTTATCAAAACATATATAAAACCATTGTGGTAAAACTTCTTATTTCCACATTTACTAATAATTTCTGTTTCCATTTTGAAGACTGGAGGATAAATGGAAAACAAAATACAAGCTTAAAAAAACCTCTCCTGTAATGAAAATAAGTTGTTACTGAAACAAAGCAAACACTACCTTAACCAATACAATGACAATTTTATATAGTTTAGATATGCTCGGTGGTCAAAGGGCAGTGGCTAATCGTCAGCGGCGAATCTGCTTATTGGCGGAATCGTCTTCAGTGGCCAATGGGCGGTGGCTAAGCATCTTCAGCGGTCAAAGGGCAGTGGCTAATCGTTGGAAGCAAATCTGCTGTGGTGAATGGTCCCATCAAGGAGAGTCTATTCAATGTGTATGAACAGAGATGTTCAAGGGAAATGGGATGATCAAAGCACAAAACAAACTATCACAAATGACTTCTCCTTTTCTTGGAAAGTTATATTCTTTTTTTCTTTTCGATTATTTCTACAAATGCATCACTAGTCAGTATTCTCAATTTGTTCTTGGAATTGTAGCAGACAGACCCAAGAAAGACCTAATTCTGAATTTAATGAATTTTTACCCAAGAAGAGTAGAAGTACGATGCTATTCATTGACCATTATCCTTCTGTGAAATGAGATCCTCATGGCTATTCTTATAACCTTACAGCTAATTTACGTTGTTTGATGTTAGAGTCATAAATCCAGAAGCAGCTCTTATTAGGGTCTGAATGACCTGAGTTATGTTGAGATTTGTGGTAGAATTGGACAAGAAATCTCAACGCCAAAATCATCTCGCTCTGTCTTTTATGTTTTTCACAAATGGCGTGGTGATAGACAACAGTAAGATGCCAGCTGCCAGGAATGAACACTCGCTTCATGCCTTGTCAACGACACAACTTGCCTCCTTCATATTCTGCCTCCCATCTTACCAAACTTACTGAACAAGCTAGACATCAGAAGAATGCAACATGGAAACCAGAGCATGTACTGGTGGTTTCAGCTTCCTGCTTGTTCCAAATGACCTCCATGATGCATATAACACAACTGCAGTCCGAGGCATGATCAAAAAACAGCAGGCTCACAAGTCCCTCCTCCACAGACATTGGCATCTGACATCTGCCAACTATTCATGACTACTCTGTCTCTTTTCCTGTGCCCTTGTATTGCAGGGCACAGTAAAAAATAGCATTGAAAGCTGCAGCGGGGACACTGAGCACACAGGAACAGATACCCAGCTTATAGACTAGACCAGGCTGCATCCAAGGGCAGCTCATTTGCTTCCTTACAGCACACTCACTTTGTGTCTGCCTGCATGTTAAGCATTCAAGCCTTTCCTCCAATTTAGAACAGTCACCAAAACAGGCAGCTCAATTGTGCACACACATTTCCAATGCCTAATGATTCCTTGAGAAGCCAGTTTCTAGGATGGGAGGAGTGCAGAAGGCAGCCTGGCCAACACCTCCCCTGAAGCCTTGGTACTCCTGTCATAGAATTGTAGAATCCCTACAGTGTGGAAGCAGGCCATTTAGCCCAAGTAGGCTACACAAAACCTCTGAGGAGTAACCCACCCACACCCACTCCCCTACCCTACTACTCTACATTTACCCTTGACCAATGCACCTAACCTACATATCCCTGAACACTACGGGCAATTTTAGCATGGGCAATTCACCTAACCTGCACATCTTTGGATTGTGGGAGGAAACCAGAGCACCTGGAGGAAACCCAAGCAGACACGGGGAGAATGTGCAATCTCCACACAGATAGTCAACCGAGGCTGGAATCGAACCTGGATCCCTGCAGCAATGCTAACCACTGAGGCACTGTGCCACCCTCCTTAAAGTTTGAGGTTGGCACTGCTTGGGAAGCTGGTATTTCTCCACAGAGTTCATGAGGGCTAGCAGAACCTGCAAATCAAAAGAAAGAGAAGGCGTTGCAGTGGTTAGAAGTGATATGCAATGATTGAGGCTGATAGCAGGGTTACTGTGAGAGTTAAGTGGAATAAAGAGTGTTGCTCACTTGTGTGGCGGGATGTTCAACTCAAGTGGTCCCTTCTGCTGCAAGAGCTAGAATTGTCTCTTCACAATGGGTGAGGACATATGTGGTCTCTCTGCCCTGTTATGGGCTGTCATCTTTTGTAATGATGACAAGGGGGCCACTGAGTGAGATCATAAGAAGTGGCATTATTGCTCATGCTGGTGCACGTGGAAGAAAAACGAAATGGTACTCTGAAGGACTGAGGTGGCAGCACAGAGGGCATCCTGGAATAGTGGTCTGGGAGGTTGGGGGGATAAGGGGCAGTAGTGGGGTAGCAAGCGTGGGAAGGTATTGCACGCAGTTGTGAGACTGGTAGAGCATGAGCCTTGTTGGGAGATAGGTGCGATAGCAGAAATGGAGTGAGTGTGAGTTGGCAGATGTGAGGTTGCACTTACCTTGGTGCAGCTGAGAAGGTCACTAACCTGAGACCGGGCAGGGTCTGGTAGTGCAGCTTCTTCTGCCAATCCTCAGCGTAAAGGATGCCTCTCCAATGGACAATCCTTTACATTGAGGTCTCGGTTGGAGAATTGTGGTGCCAGCATCCTGTTTTCCAACTTGTTCAGACCTCCATCCTTGAGTGAGTTGGCAGTTTCAGAATGCCAGTGTTGATCTGGATGCACAGTGTATTTTTAAAGGTGGCATGGGTGTAAGGGGTGCTGATGTTTTGTCAGATATTTGCAAAGTGGCAAGTTGTTCCAAGAACTCAGACATCAGAGGCACCATGAGGATATGGAAGGTAATCAATGAGGTGAGATGGTAACATAGGGCAAGAAATCTCATTAGGGCTCACAGTGCAAAGGCCTGCCAAAACCTCAGTGAACTTGAACTTAGCTAAAACTACACTGTTTCCAATCCAGTGCATATTACTACACAGAAATCTGTCCTTCAGCCTATTGTGCCTGTGCTAATAATCAAGCACCTATCTATTGTAATCACATTTCCCAACACTTGGCTCATGGCTTTGTATGCTATTGCTTTCCAAATATCCTTCTCAATACCCTCTCAAATTCCTGCCTTTACCACTTTCTCTTCTTATAAAACCCCTTCCCAGTCTTGCTTAATGATTCTACACTCCAAAATATTCAGCTGCCTCTCCTTCCCCTCTCTTAACCAGGTCTCTAATTAGTTGATATTAATTAATAACAATTATATCATCTCCCCATCTGTTAATCAGGGTACTCAGCTCATTACCACAAGCCTTATTGCAGTAAAGTAAATGTCATCCAGTCTTGCCTTGCTACCTTGCTTCATGACCTGACTATGTACAATTTGACTTTCACACTGACATAATTTTTCTTCTATATTTGTCTATCTACCACCCCTAATCTGCCTCCACTCTCTATCTCAAACCCAAATTAGTTTAAACCTCTACTAACAGTATTAGAAGCTCCCTACCCTGTAACAATGTTGCTTCACTTCGGTTCTTCACTGTTGTCAACCTACCAACTTTGCTGTTGCCAGAAGAACATGCAAGCTCTCCAAGGAACAGCATCAGTTTTCTGTTTATGTTGGATTTATAACTGCAACCTACATCTGGAAGATCTCCATAAATAATGACTTAGGTTTTGTAACAAGGTCCTTCTGTTTTCTAACTAAGTGCACATAAAATCAAATAGTTATAATGTGTCTTTGCATAGTGAAAAGCAGACATTGTGTAATTTCTAAGTAGTTCCATGATATCATCAAAGAAATTTTCACCCTACTTCCTCCTGTTATCCTGACTAAAGTCCAATAGCTTTTGTCCATGTCTGCTATAATGACCATATCAAATTCACTCAGACTGAAACAAAATTCATAATTGGCAAGATATCAGATTATTTAAACCCCTCAAATGTAAAGTTGCTGCTTTATCAACTTCCAGAATAAAACAGACAGTGCAAAAAATTCAAATAAGTTCTGTAAACTTTGTCCAATTCATTTTGCTCCCTCTTCAATTCTGTATCTTACCTTCAAAAATGACTTATGCACTTTGGAAGGGGATTATCAACAGAATCATAAAAAAAACCTGGAAGTAAAATGATAAGGAAAATGACAAAACCAAAAACACACTCATTGGAGGATAGGTTGAGCTTGGATATTTTCTGGGACCTCTGAGAAATGAGAAAAGATCACACACACAGGCATCTAAAAGAAATAAAGAAAATGAAACCATACCAAAACGTTTAATCAAATTTAAAAAAAAAACACAAAATATACTTTCACTCCAATTAATGAAGATGCCCTTTAAGAAAAGACCTGAAAAATTGCATTAAAAAATGTTACTTTTTTTTAACTGAGAAGTGGACATCACTGGCAAGCCCGCTATTTGTCACACATCCCTAAATGTCCTTGAACTGAATGGTTTGCTGAGTCAATTCAGTAGAAGGTTAAGAGTCAATCCCATGCTGTCGGTCTGGAGTTACATGTAGGCTAGACTAGGTAAAGATGGCAGATTCCCTTCCCTTATTGCATGTTTGTGAACCAAATGACCTTAAAACAATCACTGATAGTTTCATGGTCAACATTACTGAAACTACCTTCCAATTCCAAATTGAATTTTCACTTACCTCCATGATGGGATTTGCTCCTGTGAAAATATGTCTGCATCTCTGGATTACTAGTCCAGTAGCAGTAAAACAATGCCACCATTTAAAGTTCTCACGTTTACCTTTCCATAATAAATTGTGAATTTTTTTTTATCTTGATGCTCTTAACCTGGGTCCTTATTATCTGTAAACATACAGAAATTGGTTGAAAAATCTCATAATGTACTGCGTCAGAATTTCAGTCGAGGATCTTTGCTGAGTCACAACATTGGAAAATGGAAAATCATCCCTTTAAATTCATACCAAAATTCAGATGTGATATAACTGGTACATTTTTAAGTAATTGTTTTAACTTCAGATTTAACACTTCTGCTTGATCTTTTGACTTTGTCAGCACTTTAAGTGTTTATTGAACTGACGATGTTCCTATGTCAATTTGCTGGAAATATGTGATATTTTCATTGCTCAGTTTTGATTTTGAAATCTTTCTGCTCCTTTTTTAAAATTTTCAACAAAGTGACTACCTTTGGTACAACATCTCCCAGTTTCCAAAGATGATTTACTGGACTTCTTGACACATAAACTGAAACATCAACCTATTGACTACTGGATACACAAATGGTCATTATTGAGTAATGAATATAAATAATGGATATTGATGTCATGAACATGTTAGTCAAAAGTATACTGATATACTGACCATGAGATGTGGCATGCTGGGACATGATAGTTAATGTCAGATTTGTGACTTACGTCCTCTGATCTTTTTGCATTCCTGATGGATATAACTTAATATACGGCTTTTAACAGGCATGGAAATAGCTTGACCTCCTCACCCATGGGAAGTGAAAAAAAAAAGCTTTGTAAATCTTACCATTGGTTGGTCATTTGCTTAGAAAATCACATAAATCAAAGCAAAGGACAAACATGTCCTGGAGCACCCAACCTTGATCATGAGTTTAATTCTCTGGGAGGGGGCCAGAACATAAAACTTTCTGACTCAGGCAAAATCAAAACAAATTCAGCTCATTTGATCTTTCTGGGCACTATATTTCATCCGCAGAATTATTTAAAATTGAGATACCTATCACAGAACAGAGCTGAAACCATAGGGGAATGTAAGCCCTCACCCCTCTCGGGTGGGAAGCAGATTGGCAGGAGACGGAGGACAAAATAAGTTGGCAAATTTGCAGAGTCTGACACTGCCCTCTGCTTCTGTGTTAACAGCAGGTCACCTGAATGGTCCACTCTGTGGCTGCAACATCAGAAAGGCACTGGCAGCAGGGAATGTTGAATTTTATTTGGTAGGATAATGTAATTTTATGGCGTGCCTTGTTTAAGGTTAATTTTAATAGAGGTAATTCATCGAACATGTTTTTATCAGGGTTAAAATTTTTAAATTTTTTTTAGTGTGTGTCGACCCTTTGTGTCATTATTTATTAGACTTCTTTGATGTTTCAATCTAAAATGTTAAAATACTCAAATCTGACTTACTTGAAAAAATATATTTGAACTTTTAAAATTCTGATTACATCTGATTTTATGCCCTGATCTATAATTAGCTAAGACAATGGACAGAATTTTACAGGTACCCAGGATGGGTTTGCAGATGGGGAAGTCCATTACACACTCTGCTTGGCCTTCCTGCTGTTTACCCACCCACCTTTGCCTCAACAGAGGCTCTTAAGTAGCCAAGCATTAGTGTCTAAAGAGTCAATTTCAAAGGGATGGTGATGCAAAAGAAGTTCACTCTGGAAGACCACACTGTCTGATGCCTCCTGTCTATCTCCCTTACCTGTGACCAGATACTTCTTGCGTTAAAGAAATACCCTGCAGAAGATAATACATTGCTGCGTTTCTGCTGCCCAGAAGCTACCATTAGAGGTAAAGCCTCCCATACAGAACCATGAAAAGTGAATCTATTATTGCAATACTGCATTTCATGTTTGGAAACTGTTGTCACATACTAAAAGCAATTTCACAGCTTCACTCTGTCAGCTGCAGATAAGCAATCTCTACAACCACTCAGTGAGCCCTGTCTCCAAAGGGAACTGAATTTCGCAACTACTTGACTTCATACCTCTTAAACAGCTCACCCAATCGCTCATAAACATGATCTTCACTTTGTAACACTTTAAATCTTAAACAAAGATTAAAATGAAAAAAAAGTGAGTTTATATCCCTCTTCACAACTTCAAAATGAGTTTCACACATGCACTGGAACTGTTTCCATCATTTTAGATGAGTGCCTGAGAAATATTTTCCCACTGATCACAATGATGTTTATATCTTACATTTGTCAAATTGGCCTGTCCTCAAAAATAAGATTAGTAATCTTTTGACCTTAACTTTGAATATTTGACTATGATTAATGACTCCTCAAAGAATAAAAACAGTGAAGTAAATATATGTGTCATCACAGATACTAACAATGTGTGAGTGACTGAAAAATATATTGAATCTGCGATTTTATCAACAAGGTTATACTGCAGCCTGACCTTACAAAATCATAAAAACCTCATCTGTTAACTCACACTCAGATGTTCACAATACTCATTCCTGAAAGCAATCAACAGAAGAGATTGGGATCATGCTCCAGCAAATTACATTAACCAGTAGAGTCAAATTTCTAATCCACCTCTGTCACTGTCTTGACATATGAAATGAGACAGTAAGGAGGTCAGCTGTATCTTTTAACTATATCAAATAAAAATATTAAAATCTATTCACGGCTATTAAAATACTTGCTCACCTGAAGCACACGCATGTGTCAGTTATCCCTGAATGCAGTCAGACTATTCAACTTATTTTAGACAAATTGTTTTATTAGATTATTGCTACCTAAACAATGATAGTTCTATGATGTGCAATAGCACTGAATGATGTCTGCAAGCTGCATGGATGAAGAAATAAATACACATAAAGGAAGAAATATAGGTGAATATTCATTGCTTTTGAATGTCTGTAGTAAATGTGTTTTATTAAGGTAGTTATTCAGTTTTCTGATTTTTTTCCGAACATGTTCCAGCATTGGATGCAGGGGTTGTAGAGGCTGTGAGGTGGGAGCAATAACTATTTCAGATGGCTGAAGTAAATGGAAAAAGCAAAAACACCAGCTGTTATTATGGCTGCTCCTTTCACAGGAAAAAAAAATAACAAAAATAGCAAATATCAAAAATCAAGCCTTGTGTTTGAGATTTTTCAACAAAGATAGTGTTCCAAATACAGGGGGCCATCTTAGAGTTTAGACTTCTCAACAACTCCTTGCTATTAAATGCTGTTGTGTTTAATTCTATCTGTTTAATTATATATAATCATTTGTTCATAAGAAATTTGCAAAGACAAAAGAGGAATAAAAATAAAGTAAAGTAAAAATTAACAAGCTAATCATCAGAAATAGGAAAATTTTCAAGACACAAATGATTTTAGGATGTAGGAATAAATAGCTGAGACATTCCGATGGCCAGCAAGTTGTTGGAAAGCAGAGACTGGTGCATTGGAACCATGTGGAATCCTCAGCACAGCTGACTCTGAAGGAATCATGCAGGAAATTGATTTTTCCCAGTAAGAATTCCCATGCATCTAGAACCCTCCTAAAGAGTTCATTAAAGTTGAAGAGTTCAGAGGATGCAAGCACAATTAAGCTTACTAGTTATTCAGGAAATGTTATAGGATTAAAAAGCTATTTCAGCTCCTGGGTAACTAGCAAACTGATGTCCCCCAACTCATTATTGATCTGACTCCCCCACCTCACTGCTACCTCTGAACCAAAATGCCGCAGATCTGACCAACATCAATCACACCTCTGTCCAATCAGACCATACCTGACATTATCTGATCCTTCACTTGATGCTATACCAACCCCCTCACCCCACCCCAGAACATTAACACACTGTCCCCCCCATAAGACCTGAGACTCTCATGCCCAACCAGATCCTAAGCTGACGCAATATTCCATTCCCCATCCAACCCGACCATCCCCTGACTCAAAATAGCTTAATCCTCTGTCCTGCCAACATGACCACACCCATGGCAGCCCCCAAATGGTGACTGTTTCCCTCCCCACCAGCCTGATCACTCTGGACTCTCATCAGTTGGTTCTGAGGTCTTCATCCACCCACTGCTAGACACAGCACCCCTGGTCTGAACCTACATTCACATGCACTGGGCTATCCCTTCCCAGCCTAATGTACTCTATTCACCTGGCACACTACACCCTTCACTCACCTGGTTCTCTAAAATCTCAACCAACTGCCACCTTAATCCCAATACTTATCCTACCTTACTTGTTCACAGGAGCTGTCAAAGCGGGTGATTATGTCACTGGACATTAAAGGCACAGAATATAACAAAACAGGATAATGCTTCCACAATGATCACCTTCGCTGCTGCACTCCTAGTTTTTTGCACAGGCTCATTCCAGCGCACCTCTCACAGAGCACTCCAGCATAGATAACAGTTATAGGTAAGGAGTAGGTTTCTAATCCAATCCCGTTCAGAAATAAGGTGATGATTGGAATATCTGAGCTAATGATGATTTTATTGGTTGGCTGTTTGTAGTTCATGCCACAAATTCCATTCCAACAATTTTAGTACATTTTCTGATCAATGCAATCAATAAATCATTTTTTTCTGATAGCTTATCTTCCTTTCTGCATTTGGAAGGTCACATTGCTCAGAATTAATAAGAAGTCACCCATGAGAAGGATAACCAGTTAGTAATATAAGATGCAGAGTGATGCAAATATCTCAGTGCATGAACCAGACTTAAAGGACATTTCGAAAGATACATGAATAGGAAAGATTTAGAGGAATATGGACCAAATGGAGGCAAGTGGGAAATGGATGAGTTGGACCAAAGGATCTGTTTCCATTCTGTATGAGTCTACAGCTCTATAATTACAAAAGGTTAGTATGTAGTTACAGTAGATAATTAGGAAAGCTTTTATGATCATTACTATACTAACAACTGGGCAAATCAGGTTGCAGGATGAAACCTAGCTTGTTAGATTATATTGTTTTGTTTTGGTTTTAATGCAGTGCTCTCTCACTGAAACATAAACATGTAATGCTGCAAGTTCTGCGATAACAATCAAACAGAAGTTTATTAACAAAATAAATTAAAATGAAATGCAATAAAATAAATGATCTACTTACATAAAATGCAAATATTCTTAATAACAAAGTAAAAGCACAAACCCATTAATCCCAAAATACTCATTTATGAGTTAAAAAGAAAATCAACCGCTTTTGTATGGTACTCAAAACATACTTTCGATACAGTCCCCAAAACATTCTTTGTATAATACTCCAAAACACCATTGTGTGTAGTACTCATACCAGAATCCCTGGCTCGAAAGACTGTAGCTGCAGATATCTTCTTCCTGAAACTATTACACATCTGAGTTGAAATGTATTCAATTTTAAATAACTTCTTTGGGGTTTTATCCAGCACTTCTCGTATGGGACAATTACTAACTCTTTGCTCTAAGATAATGTAATTTCACTATATTGTTCCCTTCTCAGAAGCACTGGTCTATACAAACACCTTAACCAAAGGACTTCATAGGACTGCTCAAAATTCAAGTCAAATGAAAAAGAAATGCTCTTTCCCTATGCTATGGATGTTTCCCTTCACCTTAAAAAAATGCTCTTGACCTTCTAAACTGGAGCTTGATAATCACGTTCGGTCATAAACCCTAACATATGTACACAAAAAAACCCAATTAACTCTAAACTTAGACCTCAAAATGGGTTTAAAATAAATCACTATGGTTACAGTAATTCTTACAAATTAACTATTAGCTTCAGACAATGAAAACCCATGGGTTACTGACGCAGAAACCAAAAACCCAAACTTAGCCTAAACAAGATTAAAAAGAAATGTTTATAAATCTCATAGCTAATAGAATGTTATCATTAATTGTGGGGGCCCAGGCTAATTTTACACCTAGCTTGTATAACCTTTCCTCATAAGACAACCAGTCAATTCTAAGTATTTGTCTGGGAAGCTTCACTGAACTGATTGCAGTACATTTATATGCTTCCTTAAATTAGGAGATCAATACTGAGCAAATTACAACAGATGTGCTCTCACCAAAATCCTGCATAGCTGCAGTACAACCTGTCTACTTTTGAATTCAATTCCCCTTGCAACAAATTCTATTTTCTGCCCTAATTACTTGCTGTATCAGCATAATAACCTTTTGCAATTTGTGCACAAGCACACACAGAATCCCTCTGCATCTTGGAGTTCTCCAATCTTTCATCATTTGAACAAAATGTTATACGCAAAAATGGTCAATTTCACCTTTTCCTGTATTATATTCCATTTCCCAATCACTTTACTTACCTTTATCCTTTTGTGGCCTTTTTATGTTTTCTTCACAAGTTACTTATGAAGCTTGATGTCAGGGAAGCTGCTGGAGAAGATACTGAGGGTTAGGATTTATTTCCATTAGAAAGAAAATGAACTTATCAGTGATAGGCAACATAGTTTTGTGCAGGGAAGGTCATGTCTTACCAACTTAATATAATTCTTTGAGGAAGTGACAAAGTTGATTGATAAGGGAAGGGCTATAGATGTCATATACATGGACTTCAGTAAGGTACTTGATAATGTTTCCCAGGAGAAAGTGAAGTTGTATGGGACCCAGGGTGTATTAGCTAGAAGGCTAGAGAACTGGCTGGGCAACAGGAGGCAGAGAGTAGTAGTGGAAGGGATTTTCTCAAAATGGAGAACTGTGACCAGTGGTGTTCCACAGGGATTCTTGATGGGATCACTTTGTTTGTGATATACATAAATGATCTGGAGGAAGGTGTATGTGGTTTGATTAACAAGTTTGCAGATGACACTAAGGTTGGTGGAGTAGTAGATAGTGAAGGGGACTGTCAGAGAATACAGCAGAATATAGATAGATTGGAGAGATGGGCGGAGAAATGGCAGATGGCACTTGATCCTGGCAAATGAAAGAAGATGCATTTTGGAAGATCCAATTGTAGAATGAACTATACAATAAATGGAAAAGCCCTGGGGAAAATTGATGTACAGACAGAGCTGTATGTTCAGGTCCATTGTATCCTGAAGGTTCTTTGTACTTTCCTACCTATCTTAGCAACCATACTTTCTGTCCTTTCAGCCAACGTATTGATATAAATTGTATAAAGTAGACCCCCATCAGTGCTCCCTGTGGCATTCCACTTATTCCATCTTGTCAGTCTCATATGGCATTGATTTATGCCTACTCTTTCTTCCTGTGAGTCAGGCAACACAGGTCGAAGAACGCATATGGCATGCTTTCCTTTATCGGACAGGGTATTGAGTACATGAGTTGGCGGGTCATGTTGCATTTGTATAGGATTTTGGTTTGGCCACATCTGGAATACTGCATGCAGTTCTGGTCTCCACATTACCAAAAGAATGTGGATGATTTGGAGAGGGTGCAGAGGAGGTTCACCAGGATGTTGCTTGGCATGGAAGGCTTTAGCTATGAAGAGAGGTTAGATTAGGATTATTTTCATGAGGGGGGACCTGATTCAGGTCTACAAAATCATGAGAGGTATAAACAGGATCGACAGGAATTACTAGGGATCACAATTTCGAGAAACATCGAAGAGAAAAATGCGGGGAAGATTCTTTACACAGAGGGTGATGGGTGCCTGGAATGGGTTGCCAGTGGAGGCGGTAGAGGTGGACACAATAACGCCATTTAAGATGTATCTAGACAGATACATGAATGGGCAGGGAGGACGGGCATACAGATCCTTAGAAAATAGGTGACAGGTTTAGATAGAGGATCTGGATCGGCGCAGGTTGGAGGGCAGAAGGACCAGTTCCTTGCTTTATTCTTTGTTCTTTGTACTTTCTTACATTTCTTAGCAACCATACTTTCTGCCCCTTCAGCCAAGATATTGATATAAATTGTACAAAATGGACCCCCATCAGTGCTCCCTGTAGTGCTCCACTTATTCCATCTTGCCAGTCTCATATGACACTGATTTATGCCTATTCTTTCTTCCTGTGAGCCAGGCAATTTTCTATTCATGCCAATATTTTATCTCCTAGACTAAGAGCCCTTATTTTCTGTGATTATCTTTGATGTGCCAACTTGACAAATGCATTTTGAAAACTTAAGTACAGTACATCCTTCAGTTCACCTTTATCTATAGCACATTACATTTTCAACGAACTCCAATAATTTAGAAACAAAGTGTAAATTTCAGGTAACCCTATAGAGGTTTCTTCCAATGAGTTCTAGGAAGTTTTCTCAAAGTATTCTCTGCAGCTAATTTCATTATCTATGCTCCAAAGTGTCGTATGGGTGCTACCTTTCATTCATCAGTGGCCAACATACTCACCACTGCCAGGATTCCTGGCACCACATGGAAAGTGTGTTTGTGTATCAAGCATTGTCAGTCAGGAGTTGCCATTCACTATTCCTTTGTTTTGAAGAATTGCCCCAGAGATAGGTAAGGAAGAAAGTTACTCCCTGATTTGCAAAGGGGACCTGGAGATCTTGGTGGCTGAGATATTATGAAACGGGCATATTCTTTCTTCAATCATCCAGTGGAGACTATCTCACCATAACCTGTTAGCCTGGCCTGAAGTAGCCATTTGGGATAGATCAGTTTACATGGTCTAACACACAGGAAAACAACAAGAAGGTTACCCTTCTGCATTTCATTAGGGCTCATGCCACCATCTTCTCTCTGCTACCTACACTCACTTTATCTTTGCTACTACACTCACCTCCCACCAAGACTCAGTATCTCCCACGCTCTCTATTCCATGTTCTCTATTCTTCTCTTATTCTCTTGTTATGAACCAGGCCAGACCCCTCAAAACATTTCAAGACAAAAGTCCATACCCTAACTTTGCTGGTTGTTTTAAGCAGGTGTATAGTGGATATTCCAGGAATGAGGCAGTTGGCCCAACCACTTAGTTTTAAACAAAACCAAATTTATTTGCACAATTACAGAATGAAACACAAACAAAATAGAACAGAATGTGGAATAACTTAACCTATCCAAAAACCCAACAGACTATTCAAACTTAATGATGCTGTTCCAAATTCCTGTAACAATCCTCATAAACACCCCTTGGCAAAAAAGGTAAAATCAAACACAGGTGTCACAAGAGAGAGATGGCAAAGAGATTCAGCATGGAACACCTTTCATGGAACTGTTTCTTTGACCAGCAGCCTCAAAAACGAACTGCTTGCTAAAGCCAAAATCAAACCAGAGAAAAACTGAGCTGGGAGAACTGGCCACTTCCCTTTCATTGTACAAGTGTATGTTTAAAAACTGAAAAGCTTTTTCAAGTAGACAAAATGGAATCTCTGTCCTTACGACCCCTCTGGAAAAAAAAACCAAAGGACGACCTAACCTTGTTAAAGGAGCAGCATTGTCACATGCTCTCTCATGTAATTAATCTCCCAGATTATTAAACCTGCATGGCTTCTCAGAAACCTACTCTCTCACTCCCCTTTTTTTCCATTTGCACTGGCACTAAAAACTGTGCCGTCCACTTTTTTTTATCTCACTCAGCCTATTCCTTTCTTTCATTCCAAAAGAAAATAGCCCACAATAGAGCAGAGAGAGTCAGGATGTGTGGTGGGGCACATACTATCCATTGGTTCACTTTCCACCCTTCTTTTGCAACTCATCCTCTTTTTTTTGTCTCTTACACTTAACAATGGTATCTGTACAGTCTCCTGAGTTAAGATGGCAGCCCTGCTTGGTATGTCCTCATCCACTTCTGAGGAAGAAGCTACAAATCCCTCACAGAACATACAAACAAGGTTGCCACTCACAATCTCCACCAGCTCAAACACTGAAAGCTTGGTGCGTATTTAGCTGGATTAGAATCGGGAGCAAATTCTGGTGAGCACCTCACTGCCATGTTTCTGCTGTTGGTCAAGACAGAAATCCCAAGCTCTTGGCCTCTGGAGACTAGGCACCTGGTCAGCACCAGGCAGGAGATGACTGCTTGGTGTCAGCCATTAAGAACTTCAAGCAAATGTACAAGTAGTGGTAATTAGAGTTCCATAATATTAACTGATATGAAACATCTTTACTGAAATTTTCTACCTTACAATCTTTGCCATGAGAGCTTTGATTTGATTATCTCTTAATGTCCATGCAGGCAAGAATTCTTTGATTCTGAGCTCTAATAACATGTCTTTATACTCACTCTGTGGTATATTATACATGAGGGATAACTCACAGAGAATTAGTGACAGCAACCAGTAGCTTGCCTTCACCCTGACTGCTTACTGTACGATTGATTGATTTATGGAACATTGAATAAAATAATTTTTAATGCTTTCCAAATGATGACTTGTAGCAGATTCTGAATCTAGACGGTGCATCAAGGAAATGGAACTTGCAATGTTCACCTGAAAATCATGTGTTTTTATTGTCATTTTTAAAATATTGGTAATTAATCCTGGATTAGTTGTTGTTTTTCTCCTTCATGTTGAGAATTAAAATAACGTGGAGTGTCAGAAACCATATCATATTAACCAAAATATCAAACATTGAAGAAGCTGTAATTGAATTACAAAGAGATTCAACCTTAGCCCTTCAGCCCATGCTTGATCTTTCAAAGTTTTGTTTGTTGCCCTTTTGTAAACTCTAGTTTTTCCTGCATATTAAAAATGCTTGTGTGCCACATATGTCAGAAGCTCACAAGCTTTGGAGACAATTTTATCCATCAGTCTTTGGCTATCCCTTGATTCTAAGATGGCATCAATCCACACAAGGTTATGGATTTCTGCCATCAACTTTCATCGGACTGAACAGGCCGATTCTTCACCCACCAATGTTATTATCTTTTGCAGGACTGTTGTATGACAAGACTTTGGTGGAACTGGGACTGTATTCACCAGAGTTTAGAAGAATGAGAGGGAATTTATTTGAAACATATTAAATTCTAACAGGTTGGACAGATTCCATACACGAAGGATGTTTTGCTATTTGGGGAGTTGGGGATGCAGCCTTAGGATATGGGGTTTAGGACTGAGATGAGGAAACAAGAATAATGAACCTGTGGAGCTTGCTACCATAGAAGGTTGTGGAAACCAGGTCAATCAGTGTATTCAAGAAAGAGACTGATAAATGTTTTAGATATTAAAGACATCAAGGGGTATGGGTAGAAAGAGGGAACATGACATTGAAATAAATGATCAGCCAACAATCATATTCAAGGGTGGAACGGGCTCAAAAGCTTGAATGGCCTATCCCTGCTTTTGATGTCCAGGTTTTATATTTGATGTGCAAATAATATTGGAAAAGTGAAAATATTTTATATTTTTAGTTAGTTTTTATTCTGATATTGTAGTTTGATCTCAACAGAATTTCTGAGTTGAGTGGAAAAAAAGCATTTACGCCTATCTGCAAGTCTGGCTGAGGTGGTCTTTGTCGTTCATCTCAACTTAGTTACATAATCATTTTTGGAAGCTAGCTGCTTTCCATTAAACCAAGAACAAATAGGTAAAGAAATTTCATTTTTAAGGAGGTCATTAACCCACATAAACTTCTCCGAAACCTGTGGGTTTCCACACCATTAATGTGGGATATCTTGAGAGACAGAGTCTTAACTAAGTGGTAGGTCTTCATCAGCAAGTGGCCAATCTCTAGTTCAAAGTACTGTTCAATATAATAGAATTTCTGACTGCTGTAGGATAAAAGCATAGTTCTTAATGTCAACAGAGCAGGTATTCACAATTATAATCTTGCGATCCCAACTGCTGTGAGGACCGAAGTGAGCACCAGACAAGTCAGCTTCCCAACAAATTCAAATTCCCTGATTGAGTGGATCATAATTCAATTTTTTTTTAAACTGGGGTGATCTTTTACTGAAAAATAAGCATACAATCTTGCAGTCTTTTAATGATAAAACAGAAGTTTATTAACAACAGAAATGAAGGTAAAAAAGGGAACAAAACATTATCCTCTTATAACAATGGTAGAAAGATTTGTAAGCGTGCATTAGAAATGATCTAACTGCTCTTTAGAAATGTAACTGAGACAACGGCTAGCTGCATGTCTGAATCAGGATACCCTGACACAGCTTTCTCACATCATCATCTTTCTAAGACTGCCTCGAGCTTCAGTTCAAGCAAGATAGTGCCCAGTAGGGGAGAAAGGGCAAGACTCTTTTTAATACTTTAATGAACTTAAAATGATTAAACTTCCAACTCATCTGCACCAAATGTATCTCTTTCTTAATGATTATGTTCCTGATTTAATTTCCTTCCAGCACCACACTCTTACTGCCACCGCTTAAATTCCTCTGCTTGTTTTCTTTGAAAACTTCAAAAAATTCAACTTCACTTCTTTTCTACAAACTGCAGTCTAGGACTAACAATAGCATTTTATTTTAAGAAAATTTCATTGTTTTAGACTCCTTTTCCGAGGAATAATACTTACTACGTCTTACTTCTCGATACTTCAGAGCTTAAAACGTGCTTCTCTCTCAAACAGCGTCTCAACCAAAACTCAATCAATCTGGAAAGTTCTCCACATTCCTCTGGGCAATTCCCATGAACTCTGGATAGCTTCCTCTATCTTAGAATTATGGGTACTTTTTTTTTGAGAATTGATCATTTTTATCTTAAACACATAGAGAAACCCATATATTTAAATTAAAATTGCAAGAATATAAACTCAAAATAAACAATATTAAGACATATGTTCATAAATCTCATATCATGTGATATTCGGGTTATAAGCACACAATGCTTGTACAATTAGGAAGGTTGTACAATATGGTTCCATTCCATCTCTGTGTGAAGGTATGATGCTCATAGTGTCATGTTTACACAATCAATGGTTCCATGTACCACCAAGATGCCTGTTACAACAACAGTGGTACTACCCCTCCTTCTCTCTGAGTAGGGAGGACACTGAAATCCCCTGTCTTGCAAAGGATCTATGATATTTCTTAATATACCATCCATGGCCTATTTGATACTCCAATACCACCAAACCTAGCCTGGAAGGAATGATTGGAATAAAAATTGAGGCTGATGGTGATCTTTCCTGCTAATAACAATGACATTCTTGCCCTTACTCAGTTTTGCGTAGAGGAGGTGCCCAACTGATTGACTAATGCCTTAGTGAATCTTAAGTGCCCTCAGACATTGCTCCTTTATGATCTGGAGTTGTTAGAAGTGTTCTGTAAAGAGCTGTAAAGAGCTTTGAATTGTTAGTGAGAGATTTTCAACTCTTCCCTTTGCACAAAGCTTCCCTACTTTGCTGGTGTAGCTCCATGGTCCCTGTTGGTGTCCCTTGGCCAAGAGTGACTGCATGATAATCCCTATGAGCTATAGAAGAGGGCTGACAGAGCTTAAAATTTCACTAAATCACACCCTTCTGACTCCAGCAATATGAATGAATTTAATACTGCACCGAGAAGACAGTTTAAAGGTGGGAGGTACTTTAAGGTGGGAGAGTGTACGGTGGAGAGCAACCACTGTACCACTTCTGAGCCAAGTAGGTCTGAGAAGAACTGATTCAAAATTGGTTCCTTGCCCCACAGACAATTGAGTATTCAACCAACAGTAGTCAGAGCTATTACTATTCTGAAAAAAAAAACAAATCCTGGTGTGCTTGCAGGTTTGTAATTGTGAGTTGGCTTTGTTGTCAGACATCAGTGCCTGATTGAAGGACCTTCCATCATGAGGAAGGGAAAAGTTGCCCAGAGAAACACTGCTCTGCTCTCACTATCAACTATCAATCTCACCCACTCTACCCCCCCCTTCCCCACCCCCCCCCCACCCCCCTACCGTGATACTTAACCATTGAAACCCAACCTGTCCATCACTGACCTGTCCTGGATGCCTTATTGACTGTGATCATCTGCTATCTGTACCTCAGCAAATGTACCACTCCCTTGGTGTCATTCTCCACAATCTGACTGCCTCTGATTGGCCAATAGGGCAGTCATAGATGTCATTGATCCCAGGTCTGCTTCATCATTGGCCATTTTAAAAACCTGTTAGGCACTTAATATGGTTAGGCTTCCAAAAAAAAGGTGATGTGAGCCTCTAGTCAGCTCTCCAGCAGGGTTCTGAGATCACCATTGCTGAAATTAAATTCCACCCAGTGGTTGGATTTCCTCCAATGACAGATTATGCATGGTATTTCCACTAACACCACGACAGCAAAAGAAATCAAAAACATCTTACCCAAAGGTAAACTGTTCGCTTTATCTTGTGTTGGTGAGTAATGTATCCTGTAAAATGTAGTTGTGACCTGTGGCATTTTTTCCAGTAGGTAGTCTCTTTTTCTGTGTGTGACCGTGCATACATATTTATCAAAACATAGTGGAGTATTGCATATGGAGATCTTTGTACAGATGAGAGAGCTTAAGAGGGGACATGAACAAGAAATTCCAAGGTCAGAATGTCAAGTTGGTCACCAAAACATGATTATGCATTGAGTGACATGATAGATTGCCTACTGTTCATGTTTCAGCCATGAGCATAGCATTCTTATTTCTGGCATCCTGAGACTAGGGGTCACAATGATGAAAGTAGCTGGAAATGTAATGGCTACTACTTTCAACATTTCAGAATCTTGCAGATGGTTCTACAGAGGCAAATTTTATGGCCTAGTTCCTTTCCCTGAGAATGTTATGCTGGATAGACTGTTTTCACAGTTCATAAAGTCATATAGTCACTGAGATGTATGTCACGGAAACAGACCCGTTAGCCCAACTCACCCATGCTGACCAGATATCCTAAATTAATCTAGTCCCATTTGCCAGCACTTGGCCCACATCCTTCTAAATCCTTCCTATTCGTATACCCATCCAATTGCCTTTTAAATGTTGTAATATAATCTTGGTTTAATTCCTGTACATGGATCTAAAGGCTTATATTCATTTTTGGATGTTCAACTTCAAATTGTTTTGATAGGTGGGAATTGACATTTGCTGTTCGCCAAGTTTAGCATAGATCTGCAGTATTAGTCTGTTTTAAGCAGCACTGATAGAAGGCATCCAGTTGATTATACAACCCTTGCCTCAGCGCCAGACAGAAGTCAGGTGAGCAGAAAGGCCCAGTCAACCTTGAGCTCTGTTTTGACCCCAACTCTATGCTTTTCTGTAGCATGTGGGTGAGTCTGCCAAATCCTGAGCTTGCTTTTGAGAGGCAGTAGCTGATATTATCGTCAATATGTTATTGTTGGAGAGGACATTTTGAAAACAGCAGAACTTCTGGATTGAGTTGAGCGGTGTATTCTTGATTTTGAATGTGGAGTCATGCTGTTTGTGGCCAGTAGCTAGTCTGTACAAAATCTTTTTGAGTGGAATTTAATCCAGCCCATCTCAACTGGAAGGCACAATGACAGTGCCATTGCATCACAATAGAGGCCCTGCGCTAATCTGCCTACAAAAGATTTCCAGTTAAGTTGCTGATATGGTTTTCAGGCCATCTGCATGTGGACACAGATTACTTCAGTATCTGAGCAGTTGTGAATGATTTTTGGATTGATCTGATTTATTATTGTCACATGTACTGAGATACAGTGAAAAGTATTGTTTTGTGTGCCAACCAGACAAATCATGCCGTCGACAAACATCCTAGCTTCTGACCTCATGATGGAGAGAAGGCCATTGTTGAAGCAGCTGAAGATGGATGGGGGTAGGACATTACCTACTGCAGAAATATCCTGGAGCTGAGATGACTGCCCTCCAACAACCACATCAACAATCATCTACCTTTATGTGAGATATGACTCAAACCAGCAGAGTTTTCACATTGGCTCAAGTTTTTCTCAGGCTCCTTGATGCCATACTATGTTGAATGCAACCTTGATGTCAAGGGCAGTTACTGTTAATGACTCTTCACCTCTGGGGTTCAGCTGCTTTGTCCATGTCTGGAACAAGGCTGCAATGACATCAGGAGCAGGGTGACCCTGGCAGAACTTGAACTACGAGCCAGTGAGTAGGTTAACTCTTTGCAAGTGCCTCGTTACAGCACTGTTGGTAACCCTTTCCATCACTTTGCAAATGATGAAGAATAGACGGATGAACTGGTAGGACAGTAATTTGTCAGGTAGAATTTGTCCTTTTTTGTGGACAGGATGTATTTGGCAACTATTATACACTGTCATATGAATGCGAGGGTTGTAACAATGGAACAGTTTGGCTATGGAGTGGTTCGTTCTGGAGCACTGAACAGTAGTCTTTTAAACTATGTGTTTACTTGCTTGTATAATTATTTAATTTGCATCAAAGGTCTATGTTCAACAATATATATCTGTTTTGGATAAGTGTTTATCTTTGGAAAAGGGGGAGGTTGTGTTACTTTTCAGTCAGTGTGTCAGTACATCAGTATGAGTCATGCTCATGGCAAAATCACTGTCTGTGACCTGAGGTATCATGGTCTCATACTCTATCTTACATTTGAAATATGTTTCTTTTTGAATACTAATATTAGCTCAGACACAAATGTGCCTGATGAAAGTAATGTTTGTATATAATAGTTACTTTTAATAAATATCTATTGAATTCTTCAATACCACACTATGGCAGATAATATAAGCATGAATGCATCAAGGAAAACTTTCTAGAGGTATAGAGATGTCCAGCACAGAAACAGACCCTTCGGTTCAACTTGTCCATGCCGACCAGATATCCCAACCCAATCTAGTCCCACTTGCCAGCACCCGGCCAATATCCCTCCAAACCCTTCCTATTCATATACCCATCCAAATGCCTTTTAAATATTGCAAGTGTACCAGCCTCCAACACTTCCTTTGGCAGCCCATTCTACTCATGCACCACCCTCTGCATGGAAACATTGCCCCTTAGGTCTCTTTTATATCTTTCCCCTCTCACCCTAGTGCACAACCCTCTAGTTCTGGACTCCCTGACCCCAGGGAAAAGACCTTGTCTATTTGTCCTATCCCATGCCCCTCATGATTTTATAAACCTCTATAAAGTCACCCCTCAGCCTCCGGTACTCCAGGGAAAACAACCCCAGCCTATTCAACCTCACCCTATAGCTCAAATCCTCCAACCCTGGCAACATCCTTGTAAATCTTTTCTGAACCCTTTCAAGTTTCACAACATCCTTCCGATAGGAAGGAGACCAGAATTACACACATTATTCCAAAAGTGACCTAACCAATGTCCTGTACAGCCACAACATGACCTCACAATTCCTGTACTCAATACTCTGACCAGTAAATTAAAGCGTACCAAACCCTTTCTTCACTATCTTATCTACCTGCAACTCCACTTTCAAGGAGCTATGAACTATACCTGCACTATATCTCTTACGCTCACATCCAAATCATTTATATAAATGACAAGAAGTAGTGGACCCAGCATTGATCCTTGTGGCACTCCACTGGTCACAGGCCTCCAGTCTGAAAAACAACCCTCCACCACCACCCTCTGTCTTCTATCTTTCAGCCAGTTCTGTATCTACCTCTGCAAAACAAACTGTAATATGACCTCACCCTCTATCAAGCTGGCTTTCATGTCCACTGCCCTGGATGCAGCCCACTTGCACACGATGACTCATCACACATAAGCTGCCCTTTAAATTATAGTAGGTAAAACCTTCCGCCCCTCACATCATCGCTGATGTCACATACTCAGTGACTTCCGCCCCCCCACTGCCATGTTTGCCACCACATCCACCCCCACCAACGCCACTCACCTGCAGTCTGCTGACACGCCCCCCCACAGATCCCACTGTCACCATCCCCACCCCCCAGAACCCTGAGGGGAACACCACACCTGCTCATGAACCCACCCCCATTCCCCCCCCCACCACACCCACACCAGGCCCTACCTCCCAGCCCTGCCGAGTTTTCACCATCCCTCCAGACCTCCCCCTCACTGAGGACGAACGATCAGTCCTCAGCAAAAGACTCACCTTCATGCCCCTTCAATGAATTTAATACACACTGTGACGTTGAACACTTCTTCCACCGCCTCCGCCTCCGAGCTTAATTTCATGATCAGGATTCCCGCCCACCTTCCGAGGACCCCTTCGCCCACCTCCAACACATTGCATCCACCTGGACACCCCGCGCTGGCCTATTACCTGCCCTCGACCTCTTCATTTCCAACTGCTGCCGAGACATTAACCGCCTCGACTTGTTTACCCCCCTCTCCCACTCCAACCTCTCACCCTCACAACGTGCAGCCCTCCAATCCCTCTGCTCCAAACCCGACCTCACCATCAAGCCAGCAGATAAAGGGGACGCAGTGGTAGTCTGGCGCACTGACCTCTACACCGCTGAAGCCAAACGCCAACTCGAGGACACCTCTTTCTACCTCCCCCTACCATGACCCCACCCCCTATCACCAAACCATCATCTCCCAGACCATACAGAACCTCATTACCTCAGGAGATCTCTCACCCACAGCTTCCAACCTCATAGTCCGGGAACCCCGCACTGCCCGGTTCTACCTCCTTCCCAAGATCCACAAGCCTGACCACCCTGGCCGACCCATTGTCTCAGCATGCTCCTGCTCCACTGAACTTGTTTCTACCTACCTCAACACTGTCCTATCCCCCCTAGCCCAGGAACTCCCCACATATGTTCGAGACACCACCCATGCCCTCCACCTCCTCCAAGATTTCAGTTTCCCCGGCCCCCAATGCCTCATCTTCACCATGGATATCCAATCCCTCTATACCTCCATCCGCCATGACCAGAGCCTCCAAGCCCTCCGTTTTTGCCTCTCCCGACGTCCCCCACAGTAGCCTTCCACCGCCCCTCTCATTCATTTGGCCAAACTGGTCCTCACCCTTAACAATTTCTCCTTCGAATCCTCCCACTTCCTCCAGACCAAAGGGGTAGCCATGGGCACACGTATGGGCCCCAGCTATGCCTGTCTCTTTGTTGGCTACGTAGAACAGTCCATCTTCCGTAGTTACACCGGCACCACTCCCCACCTCTTCCTCCGCTACATTGATGACTGCATTGACTCCACCTCGTGCTCCCGCGAGGAGGTTGAGCAATTCATCAACTTCACCAACACATTCCACCCTGACCTTAAATTTACCTGGACCATCTCTGACACCTCCCTCCCCTTCCTGGACCTCTACATCTCCATTAATGATGACCGACTTGACATCGACATTTTTTACAAACCCACCGATTACCACAGGTACCTGGATTACACCTCTTCCCACCCTATCTCCTGCAAAAATGCCATCCCATATTCCCAATTCCTCCGTCTCCGCCATATCCGCTCCCAGGAGGACCAGTTCCACCACAGAACACACCAGATGGCCTCCTTCTTTAGAGACTGCAATTTTCCTTCCCATACAACGCATCTCGTCCACATCCTGCACCTCCGGCCTCAGACCCCACCCCTCCAACCATAACAAGGAATGTGCCCACCTTCCACCCTACCAACCTTCGCATAAACCACATCATCCGCTGACATTTCTGCCACCTCCAAACGAATCCCACCACCAGGGATATATTTCCCTCCCCATCCCTTTCCACCTTCCACAAAGACCATTCCCTCCGTGACTACTTGGTCAGGTCCATGCCCCCCAACAATCCACCCTCCCATCCTGGCACCTTCCCCTGCCACCGCAGGAATTGCAAAACCTGTGCCCACACCTCCTCCCTCACCTCCATCCAAGGCCAGAAAGGAGCCTTCCACATCCATCAAGGTTTTACCTGCACATCCACCAATATCATTTATTGTATCCATTGCTTCCGATGCGGTCTCCTCTACATTGGGGAGACTGGATGCCTCCTAGCTGAGTGCTTTAGGGAACTTCTCCGGGACACCCGCACCAATCAACCACATCGCCCCGTGGCCCAACATTTAAACTCAGCCGAGGACATAGAGGTCCTGGGCATCCTTCACTGCCGCTCCCTCATCACCAGACGCCTGGAGGAAGAACGCTTCATCTTCCGCCTTGGAACACTTCAACCCCAGGGCATCAATGTGGGCTTCAACAGTTTCCTCATTTCCCCTTCCCCCACCTCACCCTAGTTCCAAACTTCCAGCTCAGCACTGTCCTCATGACTTGTCCTACCTGCCTATCTTCTTTTCCACCTATCCACTCCACACCCCCGACCTATCACCTTCATCCCCTCCCCCACTAACCTATAGTACTCTTTGCTACTTTCTCCCCACCCCCACCCTCCTCTGACTTATCTCTCCAACCTTCAGGCTCTCTGCCTGTATTCCTGATGAAGGGCTTTTGCCCGAAACGTCGATTTTACTGCTCCTCGGATGCTGCCTGAACTGCTGTGCTCTTCCAGCACCATTCTAATCTAGACTTTAAATTTTAGTATCAATATCTGAGATGGTAGTTTTGAGTGTTGGAAAGAGTGATGGTTTTTCTTCTTCATCATTGTCTTTCTGCTTTTCCATGTCTTGTTCTTTTACCAGTCCTTAGTCTAGATGAAGGCAAATGTACCAAATGTTAGCTAATGATCATAAGCAGTAAACCTGATAGATACATGTTCTCTTTAGCTTAGGAACATGGAACCCAACAGGATATTACTGTATTGCAAGGTACTCTTGGGATTTTATCAGAGACTTCCCTAGCAATTGATGTAATTCCATTTTTCTTTGCCTTTTCTGCTACGACGTTTTCATTATTGTTATGGAAAATGATAAGACTGATTTTCGAATGAAAGTGCTAAACTGGGGGAAGGTTAATTACAACAGTATCAGGTAGGAACTGGAAAAATTGGATTGGGAACAGTTGTTTGAAGCTAAATGCACATCTGACATTAGGGAGTCTTTTAAAAGCCAGTTGACCAGAGTACAGGACCAGCATATTCCTGTGAGGGCAAATGATAAGGATGGTAAGATCCGGGAACCTTGGATGACGAGGGATGTTGTAAGTTTAGTTAAAAAGAGAACAGAAGTATATATAAGGACTAGGGAACTAAATCAAACAAGGCCCTTGAAGAGTATAATGGAGAATCCCAAGGAATTTTATATATATATTAGAATCAACCATTAATCAGGGAAAAGGTATGTTCACTCAAGGACAAAGGAGAGAATGTTTACATGGAGACATAGGAAGTGGGTGAGGTTCTTGATGAATATTTCACATCGCTATTCACCAAGGAGAAAGACATGGATGATGGTAAACTTAGACAGGGATTTGTTGATACTTAAATGCATGTCATTATGTCAACATTAAGAAAGAGGAGGTGTTGGGTCTTTTGAAAAACATTAAGGGCCTGAAAGGATCTATTCCAGGATACTGACGGAGGTAAGAGAGGAGAGTGCTGAGGCCTTAATGGAAACTTTTGTATCCCCTTTAGCCACAGACAAGGTCCCAAAATACTGAAGAATAGCCAGTGTTGTTCCTTTGTTCAAAACATGCAGCAGAGACAATCCAGGAAATTATAGGCTGGTGAGTCTTGCATCAGTGATAGGGAGATTATTGGAGAAGGTTTTTAGGGACAGGATTTAGTTGCATTTGGATAAGAATGGCCTTATCAGGGATAGTCAGCAAAGCTGTGCACAAGGAAGGTCATATCTCACAAATGTGATTGAGTTTTTTGAGAAAGTGACAAAGATGATTGATGAGAGTAGGGTAGTGAATGTTTCTACATGGACTTTACTAAAGCATTTGACAAGGTCCCTCGTTGTGGGCTGTTTCAGAAGATTAAATAGCATGGAATCCATGGTGAGATAGCAAGTTGGATACAAAATTGGCTTGACCATAGAAGACAGAGGGTAATTGTGGAGGGGTGTTTTCTTACTGAAGGCCTGTGACAAGTGGTGTTCTGAAAGGATCAGTGCTGGGAACTCTGTTGTTTGTTATTGATATATAAATGATTTTGATGTCGGTTGTCTGATTAGTAAGTTTACAGATGACACAGGAATTGGTATCATTGTAGATAGTGACAAAGGATATCGAAAAATACAACAGGATATAGATCAGCTGGAAAGTTGGGTGAAGAAATGGCAGATGGAGTTTAATCTGGACAGGTCTGAGCTGATGCATTTTGGGAGATCAAATGCAAGAGGAAAGTATAAAGTAAATGGCTGGACTCTTAGGAGCATTGATATACAAAAGGGATCTTGGAATTCAAGTCCATAGCTTCCTGAAAGTGGTACACAACTGGATAAGATAGTAAAGAAGGCATACAGCATGGTTGCATTCATCAGTTGGGCATTATGTATAAAAGTTGGCAAGCCATGTTGCAACTGTATAAGACTTTGGTCAGGCCACATTTGGAATTCCGTCTGGGGTTCTGAATGCCGAACAATAGGAAGGATGTGGAGGCTTTGGAGAGGGGGGCAAAAGAGGTTTACCAGGAAGTTGTCTGGATTGGAGTGTATTGGCAAGAAGGAGAAGTTGGACAAATTTGGATTATTTTAGCGAGAGTGTCAGAGGCTGAGGGGCGATCAGATAGAATTACATAATATTATGAGTGGCATGGATAGGATGGATAGTCAGGGTCTTTTTGCCAGAGTGGAAATGTCAGTACAATGGAGGTTTAAGTTTAAGGTGGAAGGGGGAAAAGTTTAAAGGAGATATGAGAGGAAAATGTTTTACACTGAGGATAGTAGCTACATGGAACAAGCTGCCAGTGAGGTGGTAGAAGAAGATACAAATGACAGACACTTGATCAGGCAGTGAATAAAGGAATACTGACCATTTGTAGGCAGATGTGATTAGTTTAGAATAACATCATGTCAGCACAGACATGGTGGGCCAAAGGGCCTGTTGCTGGACTGTAATGTTTTGGAAATTGACTTTTTATTTGTGCTTTATTATTTGTGCTTTTGTTACGTGCTGTATGCAATTTGTGTAAATTTGATGCTAAACGTGTCATTTCATAAGTTGATTTGCTTATATTCTCTCTTCAAATACTACCTGCTGTGGCTATTTCCCAATTCCTACCCTATTGGACACTGAGCCTTGTGGTCAGTGGTTTACAATACCTCATTGTAATTCTGTTCACATATCTCTGAATGTGGCATGTTATCTGCCAATTACTAATCTCCAATGAACAGTCTTAACTCAGGTCATTCAGGCAGTTTTGAAAAATGATTTTTAACCACAGAGTCAATACATTTCAGCAACTAATCCTCATTCTAAAGACATTGCTAAAGCCAGTTTAATCTGCTGATGTAATCATGCTTGATAAATTATTTCACTTCAAGCATTATGTGACACTTTATAAATAGAGTGCTGAAGTAAGAGGTAGTTCAGAATCTTTCTCCTTATAGCAGTACTGATAGTCCAGAGCTATTTTTTAAACTCATACCTTGAATTGATCACTATTGCAATTTAAGATACCTTGTCCCTCTGCTAGCAGCTGTTAAAGGTCTGAAATTTGCAATTAGTTGCTAAAATTGCATTATCATCGCATTTTTGTAGATTTATTTTTTAATTCAGAGCTAAAGCAGTGTGATAAATTCTGAAGATCTCTGCTATTAACACTCAAAATGAGATGGATATCGTTGTGTAGGATCAGAGCAATGATTAGTGGGTGAGCAGCCATGATAATTAGCTTTCCAATCAGGACATTGACTTCCATTTTCACCCTATAGTATCCTGAAAGCTACATTTTGAATTAACTTAGTTTTGATCCACACATATGATGTACTGTGCAAAAGTCAAATGAATATTTTAGAGATAATGATGATGCAGTTAAATTTAGCATCATCCTGAAGGACAAAGATAGAAAATGACTGAAAGTTTTATACTGGGGGAAGACAAACCTTACAAAGCTGACAGTGTGAAGGTGCATTGGATACAGCTATTTGAGCAAAACTAAGTAGGAAGCATTTTGAAAGTCAGTTTCTATGAACTTAGTATTGAGATGTCCCCACAAAGAGAATGGATCGGAATGCTCACTCCTGAGCCTCCATACTATCCAAAAGCATACAGAGTACGATAAACAGAAAAAGACAACTAAGCCAGTTACAAAACACTGCAGAATGCCTGGAGTACAAATGAAAAAAACGAGGGAATTAGGGTGAAGTAGAGAGAGGATGTGAAATGATATTGGAAAGTAAATTCAAGGGGCATCTCAACACTAAGTTCATAGACTGGATTAGTGGTGCTGGAAGAGCACAGCAGTTCAGGCAGCATCCAATGAGCAGCGAAATCGACGTTTTGGGCAAAACCCTTTCATCAGGAATAAAGGCAGTGAGCCTGAAGCGTGGAGAGATAAGCTAGAGGAGGGTGGGGGTGGGGAGGGGGGGTGGGGAGAGAGTAGCACAGAGTACAATGGGTGAGTGGGGGAGGAGATGAAGGTGATAGGTCAAGGAGGAGAGGGTGGAGTGGATAGGTGGAAAAGGAGATAGGCAGGTCAGACAAGTCCGGACAAGTCAAGGAGACAGTGCTGAGCTGGAAGTTTGAAACTAGGATGAGGTGGGGGAAGGGGAAATGAGGAAGCTGTTGAAGTCCACATTGATGCCCTGGGGTTGAAGTGTTCCGAGGCGGAAGATGAGGCGTTCTTCCTCCAGGTGTCTGGTGGTGAGGGAGTGGCGGTGAAGGAGGCCCAGGACCTCCATGTCCTCGGCAGAGTGGGAGGGGGAGTTGAAATGTTGGGCCACGGGGCGGTTTGGTTGATTGGTGCGGGTGTCTTGGAGATGTTCCCTAAAGCGCTCTGATAAGAGGCGCCCAGTCTCCCCAATGTAGAGGAGACCACATCGGGAGCAACAGATACAATAAATGATATTAGTGGATGTGCAGGTAAAACTTTGATGGATGTGGAAGGCTCCTTTAGGGCCTTGGATAGAGGTGAGGGAGGAGGTGTGGGCACAGGTTTTACAGTTCCTGCGGAGGCAGGGGAAAGTGCCAGAATGGGAGGGTGGGTCGTAGGGGGGTGTGGACCTGACTAGGTAGTCGCGGAGGGAACGGTCTTTGTGGAAGGCAGAAAGGGGTGGGGAGGGAAATATATCCCTGGTGGTGGGGTCTTTTTGGAGGTGGCGGAAATGTCAGTGGATGACTTGGTTTATGTGAAGGTTTGTAGGGTGGAAGGTGAGCACCAGGGGCGTTCTGTCCTTGTTACGGTTGGAGGGGTGGGGTTTGAGGGCAAAGGTGCGGGGTGTGGACGAGATGCGTTGGAGGGCATCTTTAATCACGTGGGAAGGGAAATTGCGGTCTCTAAAGAAGGAGGCCATCTGGTGTGTTCTATTGTGGAACTGGTCCTCCTGGGAGCAGATATGGCGGAGGTGGTGAAATTGGGAATACGGGATGGCATTTTTGCAAGTGATAGGGTGGGAAGAGGTGTAATCCAGGTAGCTATGGGAGTCGGTGGGTTTGTAAAAAATGTCAGTGTCAAGTCGGTCGTCACTAATGGAGATGGAGAGGTCCAGGAAGGGGAGGGAGGTGTCAGAGATGGTCCAGGTAAATTTAAGGTCAGGGTGGAATGTGTTGGTGAAGTTGATGAATTGCTCAACCTCCTCGCGGGAGCACGAGGTGGCGCCAATGCAGTCATCAATGTCGCGGAGGAAGAGGTGGGGAGTGGTGCCGGTGTAATTACGGAAGACCAACTGTTCTACATAGCCAACAAAGAGACAGGCATAGCTGGGGCCCATACGTGTGCCCATGGCCTTTGGTCTGGAGGAAGTGGGAGGATTCAAAGGTGGAATTGTTAAGGGTGAGGACCAGTTCGGCCAAACGAATGAGAGTGTCAGTGGAAGGGTACTGTTGGGGATGTCTGGAGAGGAAAAAACGGAGGGCTTGGAGGCCCTGGTCATGGTGGATGGAGGTGTAGAGGGATTGGATATCCATGGTGAAGATGAGGCGTTGGGGGCCGGGGAAACGGAAGTCTTGGGGGAGTTGGAGGGCGTGGGTGGTGTCTCGAACGTATTTGGAGACTTTCTGGACTAGGGGGGATAGGACAGTGTCGAGGTAGGTAGAGATGAGTTCAGTGGGGCAGGAGCATGCTGAGACAATGGGTCGGCCAGGGTGGTCAGGCTTGTGGGTCTTGGGAAGGAGGTAGAACCAGGCAGTGTGGGGTTCCCGGACTATGAGGTTGGAAGCTGTGGGTGGGAGATCTCCTGAGGTGATGAGGTTCTGTATGGTCTGGGAGATGATGGTTTGGTGATAGGGGGTGGGGTCATGGCTGAGGGGGCTGTAGGAAGAGGTGTCCTCGAGTTGGCGTTTGGCTTCAGCGGTGTAGAGGTCAGTGCGCCAGACTACCACTGCGCCCCCTTTATCCGCTGGCTTAATGGTGAGTTTGGGATTGGAGCAGAGGGATTGGAGGGCTGCGTGTTGTGAGGGTGAGAGGTTGGAGTGGGGGAGGGGGGTCGACAGGTTGAGGCGGTTAATGTCCCGGCGGCAGTTGGAAATGAAGAGGTCGAGGGCAGGTAATTGGCCAGCGCGGGGTGTCCTGGTGGATGCAGTGTGTTGGAGGTGGGCAAAGGGGTCCTCGGAAGGTGGGCGGGAGTCCTGATTGTGAAAGTAAGCTCGGAGGTGGAGGCGACGGAAGAATTGTTCGATGTCACGATGTGTATTAATTCATTGATGCGTGAACGGAGGGGGATGAAGGTGAGTCCTTTGCTGAGTTCATAGAAACTGGCTTTTAAATGCCTGTTCAAGTAACTGCATCCAATACACCTTCACACGATTACTGTCAGCTTTGTAAGGTTTGTCTTCCCCCAGTTTAGAACTTTTAGCCCTTTCCTATCTTTGGCCTTCAGGATGATGCTAAATTTAACTGCATCATCATTATCTCTAAAATATTCATTAGACTTCTGCACAGAAGTACATGGTGTGTGTGGATCAAAACTAAGTTAATTCAAAATGTAGTTTTGAATTGAGATAGTATAGGATGAAAATGGAAGTCAATATCCTGATTGGAAATCTAATTATCATGGCTGCTCACCCATAACTTACAGCTCTGATCCTACACATTGCTATCTGCCTCATTTTGAGTGTTAGTGGCAGAGATCTTCAGAATTTATCACCTGCTGTAGCTCTGAATTAAAAAATAAATCTACAAAAATACAATGTCTTATCAGGACAGCAAGTCAATAACAAGGAAAGTGCAGAGCCTAACAAAGATGGACAAGATAACATACGCATGGATGCAAAAGACTTGACAGAATTCTTAATGAATACTTTGTCTTCACAAAGGAGAGGGAATATGCATACATTCCAGCCAAAGAGGAGGAATTTGAAATATTTGATACAATAAGCATTGTGGCAGAAAGTACTGGGCATGCTAACATCCTTGAAGTTGGATTAATCACCAGGGTTGGCTGGATTGTATTAAAGACCATTAAAGGAATGCGGGAAGGAAATAATGTTTGCTCTGAGGATTAGTGCAGTCTCAATCAATGGGTGGGAATCAGATAGCTTATCAGCCAGATCTGCAGTCTCTCCTGCCTTGTTTGTGTGCTGCATAGAGCCATTTGCTGAGTCCATCAGGAAGGATGTGAGCCTGAGAGGGGTGACTATTCCTGGCAGCTGGGGCCTACAAATTAAGGCCTCCCTGTACATGGATGACGTTGCTGTTTTCTGCTCGGATCCACTGTCCGTGCACAGACTCATGTGCATATGTGACCAGTTCGAACGGGCCTCGGGGGCCAATGTAAACCAAGGCAAGAGCGAGGCCATGCTCTTCGGGAACTGGGCCGACCAATGCTCCATCCCCTTCACCGTCAGGACTGACCACCTGAAGGTGCTGGGTATTTGGTTTGGTGGGGCTGGGGCGTGCACCCAGTCTTGGGAGGAGCATATCAGGAAAGTGAGGCAGAAACTGGGCAGATGGAAGCAACAGTCGCTCTCCATCACGGGAAAAAACCTGGTCATCAGGTGTGAGGCACTGTCATTGCTGTTATATGTGGCACAGGTCTGGCCTATTCCCAGAACCTGTGCTGTCTCAGTCACCCGGGCCATCTTCCACTTCATGTGGAGATCAAAGATGGACCGGGTCCGAAGGGACACAATGTATAAAGAGCTGGGCAACGGGGGAAAAAACGCACCCAATGCCACCCTCACCCTGATGGCCACCTTTGTGTGTGGCCGCATCAAGCTGTGCGTTGATCCCCGGTACGCAAACACCAAGTGTCACTACGTACTGAGCTTCTACCTATCCCTGGTTTTCGAAGGATAGGCCTGGCCCTGCTGCCGCGGAACACTCCAAGTAGTTGGACCGTTCCGTATCACCTGTCCTTTGTGGAGAAATTTATGAAGAAAAACACCTTTGACCACAAGTCCATCAGGAAGTGGTCAGCACGTAGTGTCCTTGAGACCCTTTGGGAAAAGGAGCGGGTGGATCCTGTCGAACGGTTCCCTGGGCAGACTGTCAAAGCCATTTGGCAGAATGCCTCATTGCCAGAACTTTCCAACAAGCACCAAGACATGGCTTGGCTGGTAGTGAGAAGGGCTCTGCCTGTGAGATCCTTAACTCATGCCCGGACTCTCTGCTACTCCGCACGCAACCCCCGAAGAGGCTGTGGAGGAGACAAAACTGTCACACACCTCCTTCTGGAATGTGCCTACGCAAAGGAAGTCTGGAGAGGAATGTAGTGGTGTTTGTCGAGGTTCGCCCCGAGCAGTTCGGTGATGTGGGACTCCGTGCTCTACGGTCTGTTCCCCGGGATACACACTGAAATGAGCATCAACTGTGCCTGGAGGATCATCAATCCAGTCAAAGACACTCTTTGGTCTGTCCAAAACCTGTTGATCTTCCAGCTGAAGGAGTTGACTCCAACTGAGTGTTGCAGACTGGCACATTCCAAGGTCGAGGACTACGTGTTGAGGGACGCGCTGAAGCTTAGGGCAGCTGCTGCCAAGGCGTGGTGGGGAAAGACCACCATGTAACATCTGCCTGTCTAAAGAAGAACAGGGAGCCCACTCAGTAATCAGGCCCCGCTGACGCCTCAGCAGAATACCTGGATGGTCAATGTACAGACTTGTACATACGAATGATTAATTCCGACCTCTGTATGTAAAGAAATGGAATGTATACGTATGTATGGCATGACCAATTGTATAGATATCAAAATAATTTTATGAATAAAGTATATTTTTGAAATAAAAATAATTATTTTCCAATCCACACATGTTGCAAACAAGGTATCAGAGGATTGGAGGTCTGCAAATATTCTATCATTATTTTAGAAAGTTGTGATGGATAGATTAATTAATTATAAACCAGTCTGTCTGATTTGGTGGTAAGAAAATTATTAAAATCAGTTTGGGAAACAGGATACTTAGGCAGGGAGTAATTAGTTAGAGGCAGAGTAGTTCTATTAAAGGAAGGTCATATCTTACTAATTTAATTGCATTTTCTAAGGAAGTAGCAAGGACAATTGATGAGGGGAATGGATATTTTCTATGTGGATTTTAGCAAGGCATTTGACTAGGTCCCACATGGCAGACTGTTCAGAAAAGTAAAAACTCATAGGATATCTGACAATGTGATGAGCTGGATCTAAAATTGGCTCAATGAAAGGAAACAAAATGTAATGACTGACAGATATTTTTGTGAATTGGCAAGTGTTTTCTAATGGGATTCCCACAGGGTTCTTTGTTGTATCCCTTGCTGTTGTATCTTCCTATATATTAATGATTGAGGTTTAAATGTGAGAGGCATGACTGGTAATCTTGTGGGTGCCACAAAAGTCATCCCTGCAGATGATAGTGAGGAGGATACCTGTCAATTCCAGAATTCTATCAATGATTTGTTTCAGTGGGCAGAAAAATGGTAAATGCAAGTCAAACTGATAAGTGTGAGGTAATGCATTTAGTAAAGGAAAACAAACTGGGAATACCCAATAAATGAGAGGATATTGAAAGGGGGAAAGAGCGAGAGATACCTTGCCTCCACGTCAGGTTTTTAGGGCTGCTGGATAAGCTGCAAAAGGAAGCAGATGGAATGTTTTCCATTCGTGGATGAAGTTTAAAATTTAAAAAAGCAGGGATGTATTGTTGAAACTCTAGAAAAAATTGGTTAAGCTACATCTGGAATTATATGAAGTTTCTGGTCACTGCATCACAGGAAGGATATAATTTGCTCAAGTGAAGGTGGAGAAGAGATTTATAAAAATGTTGCCAGGACTTAACATTTACAGTGTTGAAGAAAGATGAGATACATTCAGATTGTTTTCTTTAAAACAGAGATGTTGGCAGATGATTTAATTGCGATGTACAAAATTAGGATGGGCATAGAATGAGTAGACAGGAAAGACCTGTTTCTCCCGGGGAGAGGGAAGACATGTCTGGCCTGCACTGTTTTGGTTAGTGGTGGAGAGGCCCTCAGCCTGAATGTGCATCAGAAGGGCTTTAACCTGCAAGGTTATGATCCAAGCACGAGAAGATAGGATTGGAATGGGAAGCTGACTTTTAACAATTCCTTCTTGGTGGGTGCAGACACAACTGGTGGAAAAGTGGAGTTGAAGCCAAAGGCCAGCCATGATCGTATTGAATGGTAGAGCATGCTCAGTGGGTGTTACTGAATACTCCTGCTCCTATTTCTTATGTTTTTCATGTTCGTAACTTCTATTGGTTCTGTCTAAGTTGGCAGAAATCGTTGGTGCTTTGTAGAGTTGTCCAAAATTTGTGAACCACTTGGAAAATTCCTTGATCCTGACATGAGATGTCCTGGTCCAATGCCACTCATTGGGCGATAGTTTCTCACACCCTGGAGTGGAATCCAGGTGCTGCAGAGAAAAACATCAAGAATTGTTGGTGTTGTGAGACACTGCCTTTGCCCAATGTTCTATTAAGACAGTGATTTTTTCTGTGTAGGAGTGTAACCCACATTCCCCCCACCCACTCCCCCCAAGCCCTGACTGGAGATGGAGACTCAGGAGGCAGGCAGGATTCAGGCAAGTGGCAGACTTTATTCTTATTCAAGCAGCATCCAGTTAATGCAGGGGGAGGGCCAAAAATCTTCCCCGAATCTGGCCTTGATGTGAGAACCCAGTCATTCTCTTAATCCTTGTCTCAGTTCAGAAGAGAGATCAATGACATGCTTTGATTTTTACAGTTAATTACAGCATTTTTGTACATTTTGTGTTACAATAATCACTTACAACATTGTCATTGTGTCCTTCCCCTTATTCTTTATATTCAATCCTGTGATACACCTACTCAATGATGGGCATTCCTATGGATAGTTCCAGGTTCCCATGATCTCATGATGTTTCACATACATTATAATTGCCAACTATTGGGATCTTTCTATGCATCCTAATAATTCACACTCCAAAGTTACTAGTCATACACCTTCAGACCTGTCCCAGACTTGCTTATCTCGAAGGACTGCTTGAATTCTGTTATTCACTGTCTCTAACAAATTCTGTTACATCTCATATTTTCCACTGTCCCAATATATATATAATACAAAAGACAGTTGGTTTTAACTACCTGCTATAAGATTTGTAGTATTAATTCCTATTATAATGTTAATTGTATGTAAAGTTATACAACTACTTCTATTGTTAGCACTTAGAGTCATAGAGTCATAGAGATGTACAACATGGAAACAGACCCTTCAGTCCAACCCGTCCATGCCGACCAGATATCCCAACCCAATCTAGTCCCACCTGCCAGCACCCGGCCCATATCCCTCCAAACCCTTCCTATTTATATACCCATCCAAATGACTCTTAAATGTTGCAATTGTACCAGCCTCCACCACTTCCTCTGGCAGCTCATTCCATACACATACCACCCTCTGTGTGAAAAAGTTGCCCCCTAGGTCTCTTTTATATCTTTCCCCTCTCACCCTAACCTATGCTCTCTAGTTCTGGTCTCCCCCACCCCAGGGAAAAGACCTTATCTATTTACCCTATCCATGTCCCTAATGATTTTATAAACTTCTATAAGGTCACCCCTCAGCCTCCAATGCTCCAGGGAAAACTGCCCCAGCCTGTTCAGCCTCTCTCTATAGCTCAAATCCTCCAACCCTGGCCACATCCTTGCTCGAATCCAAATCATTTATGTAAATGACAAAAAGTAGAGGACCCAGCACCGATCCTTGTGGCACTCCACTGGTCACAGACCTCCAGTCTGAAAAACAACCCTCCACCACCACCCTCTGTCTTCTACCTTTGAGCCAGTTCTGTATCCGAATAACTAGTTCTCCCCGTATTTCGTGAGATCTAACCTTGCTAATCAGTCTCCCATGGGGAACCTTGTCGAACGCCTTACTGAAGTCCAAATAGATCACATCTACCACTCTGCCCTCATCAATCCTCTTTGTTACTTCTTCAAAAAACTCAATCAAGTTTGTGAGACATGATTTCCCACACACAAAACCATGTTGACTATCCCTAATCAGTCCTTGCCTTTCCAACTTCTTAACTAATGAGTTGTAAACAACCTATTTCACACCAGGTACCTTTTTAGACATAAGGAAAGTGTTTTCTGAGACTCATTAACTTTCACATCTATGTTTGAATGCTTTTTCCCTCATAATCCTATCATATTTTGTTCATATGTGTGTATCTATAATTACGTTGAAATTTAATTCTGTGATTTTCTGAAGAAGCTTTAACTAGACCCTATTTCATAATGTTGTGAATAACTTTAAAGAAACAATTGGTTACTCCAAAACAATTTCAGCTGCTGTTTTCACAGCAGTATGATGAGTTAGTCTGACTGTCTCATGGACTGAGATTTACATCACCTGTTCCAACCTGTTCACCTAATGGGACAACATCCTTTCATTGCTGAGGCTGGAATCAATCACTTGTCATGGTTTAATAAACTTGTGTCTATCCTTAGGCATCTTCTTATCAAACTGTCTTGGATGGCTGTTTGCGTAGGGTCGCCCATTCACCTTCAAGTAGCCCTGTTCAAAGGTACCATTATGTTTCACTTAATGCTGGAGCAGGTGTTTAATTCTGTTTTAAATACTTGTCCTCCACTTTGTGTCTTAAATGCTGGAGTTGGCTGTTTAATTCTGTTTATCCGTTGTCGGCCATTTTGTGTCTTTCAAACATGGGCAGCCCTCACATTCTGCAACTGGGAGTACAGGGCATTCTGCTATAACTCGATATTCTGTTCTTCTGCAATCTCATGCTATAGAAAATCACACTGTGGAAAACCTCTATAGAAAATCGCACTGTAGAAGATTGCTAATAGAAAATTGCCATACCCATTCAGTAGAAAGTTTGCATTGTCCAAACAACATACACAATTCGTCAATCGGATTATAATCAATTCATGCTGACGAAACAACTGTTAAAGTGGAACAATCTAGTTGTTTGAAGGATTTTCACTAAATGGCTACAAATATCCAATCTATTTAACCACACATGCTATGCTTCTTTCAGTTTCCTCAACTTTGGCAACCTGCTCCTTAAATATTGTGAACATCCTGATTTCAGGTAGGTCCCCCCTCTGTGCATGCCTCCTTTTGTTAACTGTGCATTTCTTCTCCTGTAGAAGAATAGACACATTAAGAGACATCAGCATGGATACCCAAACAATTTGTCTGCTTTGATAGAAACAGATAGAGATGAGAATTCCCAGAGTTGTAATTGACCCTGTGTGACATCAGCATGAAGAATGTGATATGGGGAAAGTTATGAGTGTGAGGATTCAGAATGAAAGGTGGTTGTATGTGGAGAAAGAGTTGGATATGCTGGAAGTCAATAAAACTTTCTTTGATATATGTGTGACTGATTTTCATGTGAGCTGTCGATCCTAAAGCCACATTGTCGTGGTTTTCATGACCAATGCAAGACTTTGGTTAGAGCTTATGTGATGTGCAGGTTCCCCTTGTTGTCAGAAAAGGTCAGTGAGCTAGTGATGCATGAGCTGATGGAAGATATAGCTCCTTTATTGTTTTAAGAGCTACCCTAGCAGATCGGGAGAGGCAGGTGCACCTCAGAAGCAGTTCAGCCAAGTCGTGCAATGAAGTGACAGACATTGACTATCTAAGGGGCATCTGAAGGAGATGCCTTGCATCTAATCCTGTGTATGAAATTATTATGCAGTGACAGGTATGCAATTCCAGCCCACGCTTAAAGAAACATGAAGCATTTATAACTGATGGACTGCAAGAAATCATTCATTCTTTTGCGACACTGCATCTAATCAAGCCTTTAGGTTCCATGGACATAAACCACTGCAGGCACCTCCATAAGAGTGCTCCTTTATGTGTTATTGTGACTTGCTGTTGCTATCCCTTATAAAAAGCATTTCTCTTCATTCACAAGCTTACTTCAGCAGCAATCCTGGGCCATCTCGCTGAACCGTAGCATTGCTCTTTGTCAGCATTGTGACATGCCAAGATGGTTATGAGTCGAGTTTGGTTGATGCTTCTGGATTGCAAAATACTGTCTAGGGGTGCTTTCCAAATATGTTGCCTGTCAATTATGGAATTGAGAATGCTCCAGTGAAATGAGAACTTCCTTCCCACCTCATACTGGCATTTTTCTGACATATGCCTGGCATCATAGGAAGAAGATCAATGTAATTCTGCACTCCACCAATCTAAGTTCCACCAACATTTCTCCAATACCTCATACTCACGCTATACTTACTACTGTAGCCACCTCTCACCAAAGCTGGTCCTCTGCCACTCTTACTGTTGTCTGCTACATCTTCCCCATTTGCTCTCACCAACTTCAAACCTGACATTGCTCATTCTGCATGCCCTCTGCTCTCTTACTCAGGACATCTCCACATCCGCAACAAGTGCCCCCCACAACTTTCATCTTCTGTAATACCGACATATTTCTCATTCCAGGAGGAAACTGGCAGCCAGTGGAGCATAAAGATTCAAGATGGGTGGTGTGTTGCCCTTTTTTCAGCACCTCCTCCCTTCAGCCTGAACTTGACCAGCCAAAGAATGGTGTATACTGATACCAGAGGCTACCTGTGACTTACTTTGCGAAGACCACTGACTAAAGGCTATACCCATTGACTTAATTGAGATCTACTAACAAATAAACATACTCCCTGGTTTTGCATCGGTTCTTAAAGGCACAGCAGGACAGCAGTAATATGAACCCGGTATCTCTGGCTGAGGGGGAGATGTGCAAAAGGTGAAGGCAAGATAACAGAAGAGCAGTGATACTGTGAGGATCCCAGGGCACTCAGAGTGAGTAACTGCTATGAGAGCAGGCAGAGAGACCATAGTTGCAGCCTGGTTGAGTCCACGAGCTGGGTGTACATACCTGAACACCCAGTGCCCACGCAAAGTGCTACCAAAACTGTTGGTGCAGTTTGAGGTGCAGCATTGAAATGCAGAAGTGTCCTGTAAGTGGACTGGGAAGTGCCAAGAGGGTTTTCAGAGGCTGGCACATATTGGATGCCAGTGTCTGTGGAAATGGGCTGCATGTGGCTGGTGTTCATGGAGTGTTCCCCGGATATATTGATGCCCTGGCTCCAGTATGGAGGTTGTTTGGAGCAAGCAGCGAGCGGAATCCATCAGGGTCTTGCTCTGATTTCCATGCCGAATATTCCCAACATGATTTGTTCAGAACCTGAATATTAATTAGGAGCTTGCCAAACTGGACACTGCCAATAAGCAACTTGCCATTGCTCAGGTCTGAATCCTACCTCGTTGCGTGTGAAAGGTATAGAAGATGTGGCAGGATGACCCCATCATTGAGATTGACCTCACCACACTTGTCTCCTGTCTAATGAATGAAACCAGTTTTGATCGTTTCATGGGTAAACCACAAGGATATCTGCACAATATTTCAAGATATTAACCTTATAAATTATTGTACAGTTATTTGAGCCAAGCATGATTTTTCCCTTGTTTCTCTCAGTAATATATTTGAATTTCACACTTATGAGAGCTGAGACAGAATGGATCTATGGATCTTTGACCATTATATCTCACAATGCCCAAGATATTTAGTATCCTCTGTCAATGATTTTTTATTCCTGGGTTATTATCAAGCCTGCCATAATATAAACTCATGTTTCAGACAAATTAACAAGAAATTAATTTTTTGGAGTGGTTTCCAAGTTTAATGCAATCATCTTCCAAGGAAGAAAACTTTCAGACTCAGTTGCTAGATGTAAATAATAACAAGTATTTATCTTGATCAGTCTGTGGTTGGCTGATGATGAGCTGTTAATCTCTTGTGGATAAAACGAGACTGTGGGAATGAATATTAAAAATACAGCTGCTCAATTAAATCAAAAAACAAGGCCATTAAAAATCACTCAAACTATTTGCATTCCAATGTACCCCTCCACTAATCATCTTGAGAGAGGTGATTCACACCATGACCAAATTTTGAAATGCTGAGTAATCTGGGAGTAATTGAAAGGAGCTCCAATGTTCTCAAGAAATGAACTTAAACAAGAACCATGCTTGGAATAAAAAGGTTTGAAATTCATCTTGGGCACCAGCCAAAATTGCTGGTGTATTAGCAACCCATTATGCACTTGAGCCAATTTCCATTTCCATTGACGTCAATGGTCCCAACTGGCATTGTTTAAAGATTATGCGATATTTACCTACATCTGCATTTGATTCACTTTTCATTCTTGATTTCCTGTCATATCTTTAAATCCTCATAAAAGGTACCCCTGTGCTATTTGACTTTTACAAAACAAAATGAACTGCTGCATTTTTAATTTGCTGGAAAATAATTATTCCTCAGGGTCTATTTTATTTTGTCATGTAAACTTGTAGCCAGTCAACTTAATTCAGTTGAATGACATTTCCTTATCATCTGTCTGGTAGCACTGTCAGGGAATGTAATAGTTGAGGTTTTGGTGCTCAAAAACTATGCTTAACATTATCCTTTAAGTTTGTTTTGTGTAGATTACATTTCACTGTTCGAAGAATTAAACTTTGTATAAGAGTTTAGCTTTAGAAAATGTCGTCAATGTTAACTTATTTTTAAAAATCGATTAATTAGAATGCACTAAATGTAATGCAATACAGGTGAGCATGTTACAGTCCCTGACCAAACAATAGCTGAACTGTGGCAAGTTAAAATAGCAAAGATTTCAAAGATGACCACATGTCAACTCAATCTGCTCATTTCCTGATTTAACGGAGGCACGTTTGGTTGCATTTCAGAAACCTGCTAACCGGAGGAAGGCAAATATCATCAATCTAAAATCAGATGAGGGTGACAATTGCAAGGCAAAACAGGCTGCAATGTTTTTCATAGGTGGGGTTCCTGGGACTAGAGAGAGGCTGTTAAATTTTATTTTTTATCAGAGCTCATATTAACCTATGTTCTCTTGTGTTTGACTTGCTTCATGATGAATATCAATCCATGATCTGGCTATGGGTATTCCATCTCATTGTGCTTGTCATTCTTCTTCTCCTTTTCTTCCCATTCTTCAATATTCCATCAGTGAATTACCATTCCTTTAAATTAGAATCTTCATCACTACCATGTTATATGTCCTGTGCAGCTTCAGCAGAGGTAGACGTAGGTCATTCCCTGACTGCTGACATACCATTCGGAACACACCTTCTGAAATATGGCGCAGCTGGGAGTCCCATCAAAAAAATGTGCCATCGTTAGCTATCCAGGGGAAAAACTTGACCATCAGATGACAAAATTGAACTCCAGGGAGTTCACCACCACTGACTACCACAAGCCTATCTTCACTCATTAATATATGGATTGGGATTCCAATAATTCAAAGAGGAATAAGATTGGTCTTATTGTTAATCTTGTACATGGGACCCAGGCCATTTGTTCGTCATGCAAACTGGCTACAGAAAAAGGATGTATCAAAGCAATCTTGCAGGATAATGGTGGCTCTGATCAGATCATTTCTTGCTGTATATCATGCAAACTCATGAATGGTCCTTAAAGGCTATCATTTTTAATTCTGAAAGGTGTCCAGTCTATCTCACATTACCTTGGAGGATAAAGTAGCTCAAACGAATGAGCAACGTCCAGCAGTAACAAGATGAGGGTGTAAGGAGAATGCTGCAATCAAGCCAAAAATATATTCTGCCTGTCATACAGATGAATAATGTTGTATATGGTGTGATGTTGGATATGTAGGCCTGTTCTTCCCAAAGACTGGTAGACTGCATTGAAATTGCATAACCATTAAGTTGTTTGTAATAAGCAAGGTAAGGGTGGTATCTAATGAGCCCATGCTTGCAAAACTCAAAACATTGTCCAACATTTAGATAGAGAGGAATTTCTTAAGTGCATACAAGACAGTTTTCTGATTCAGTATGTCGATGTACCTATTAGAGAAGGTGCAAAACTTGACCTACCCTTGGGAAATAAGGCAGGGCAGGTGACTGAGGTGTCAGTAGGGGAGCACTTTGGGGCCAGCGACCATAATTCTATTCATTTTAAAATAGTGATGGAAGAGGATAGACCAGATCTAAAAGTTGAAGTTCTAAATTGGAGAAAGGCCAATTTTGACGGTATTAGGCAAGAACTTTCAAAAGCTGATTGGAGGCAGATGTTTGCAGGTAAAGGGACGGCTGGAAAGTGGGAAGCCTTCAGAAATGAGAAAACAAGGATCCAGAGAAAGTATATTCCTATCAGAGTGAAAGGGAAGGCTGGTAGGTATAGGGAATGCTGGATGACTAAAGAAATTGAGGGTTTGGTGAAGAAAAAGAAGGAAGCATATGTCAGGTATAGACAGGATAGATCGGGTGAATCCTTAGAAGAGTATAAAGGAAATAGAAGTATACTTAAGAGGGAAATGAGGAGGGCAAAAAGGGGACATGAGATAGCTTTGGCAAATAGAATTAAGGAGAATCCAAAGGATTTTTACAAACATATTTAGGATAAAAGGGTAACAAGGGAGAGAATAGGGCCCCTCAAAGATCAGCAAGGTGGCCTTTGTGTGAATCCACAGAAAATGGGGGAGATACCAAATGAATATTTTGCATCAGTATTTACTGTGGAAAAGGATATGGAAGATATAGAGTGTAGGGAAATAGATGGTGACATCTTGCAAAATGTCCAGATTACAGAGGAGGAGGTGCTGGATATCTTGAAATGGTTAAAGGCGGATAAATCCCCAGGACCTGATCAGGTGTACCCTAGAGCTCTGTGGGAAGCTAGAGAAGTGATTGCTAGGCCTCTTGCTGAGATATTTGTATCATCGATAGTCACAGATGAAGTGCCGGAAGACTGGAAGTTGGTAAACATGGTGCCACTGTTTAAGAAGGGTGGTAAAGACAAGCCAGGGAACTATAGACTGGTGATCCTGACCTCAGTGGTGGGCAAGTTGTTGGAGAGAATCCTGAGGGACAAGATGTACATGTATTTGGAAAGGCAAGGACTGATTAGGGATAGTCAACATGGCTTTGTGCGTGGGAAATCATGTCTCACAAACTTGATTGAGTTTTTTTGAAGAAGTAACAAAGAGGATTGATGAGGGCAGAACAGTAGATGTGATCTATATGAACTTCAGTAAGGTGTTCGACAAGGTTCCCCATGGGAGACTGATTAGCAAGGTTAGGTCTCACGGAATACAGGGAGAACTAGTCATTTAGATACAGAACTGGCTCAAAGGTAGAAGACAGAGGGTGGTGGTGGAGGGTTGTTTTTCCGACTGGAGGTCTGTGACCAGTGGAGTGCCACAAGGATCGGTGCTGGGTCCTCTACTTTTTGTCATTTACATAAATGATTTGGATGCAAGCATAAGTAGTACAGTTAGTAAGTTTGCAGGTGACACCAAAATTGGAGGTGTAGTCGACAACGAAGACAGTTACCTCAGATTACAACTGGATCTGGACCAGATGGGCCAATGGGCTGAGAAGTGGCAGATGCAGTTTAATTCAGATAAATGCGAGGTCCTGCATTTTTGTTGGGTAAATCGGGCAGGACTTGTGCACTTTATGTTGAGATCCTGGGGAGTGCTGCAGAACAAAGAGACTGAAGTGCAGGTTCATATTTCCTTGAAAGTGAAGTCACAGGTAGATAGGACAGTGAAGAAGGCATTTCGTATGCTTTCGTTTATTGGTCAGAGTATTGAGTACAGGAGTTGGGAGGTCATGTTGCGGCTGTACAGAACATTGGTTAGGCCACTGTTGGAATATTGCGTGCAATTCTGGTCTCCTTCCTATCGGAAAAGATGTTGCGAAACTTGAAAGGATTCAGAAAAGATTTACAAGGATGTTTCCAGGGTTGGAGGATTTGTGCTATAGGGAGAGGCTGAACAGGCTGGGGCTGTTTTCCCTGGAGATTTGGAGGCTGAGGGGTGACCTTATAGAGGTTTACAAAATTATGAGGGGCATGGATAGGATTAATAGGCAAAGTCTTTTCCCTGGGGTCAGGGAGTCCAGAACTAGAGGGCATAAGTTTAGGGTGAGAGGGGAAAGATATAAAAGAGACCGCAGGGGCAACTTTTTCACGCAGAGGGTGATACGTGTATGGAATGAGCTGCCAAAGGGAGTGGTGGAGGCTGGTACAATTGCAACATTTAAAAGGCATTTGGATGGGTATATGAATAGGAAGGGTTTGCAGGGATATGGGCCAGGTGCTGGCAGGTGGGACTAGATTGGGTTGGGATATCTGGTCGGCATGGACAAGTTGAATCGAAGGGTCTGTTTCCATGCTGTACATCTCTATGACTCTATTAGATGTGATTCCATGACTGGACATCATTTGCTAACAATCCTAATGTGCTTTGAGTTATGCTGACAACCAATGTAAGATTATCATTGGGGTTCACAATGTGGCATACATGGAAGCAATATGCATATGGCAATCCACAGACACATGAACATTACAAACAAAAAGAACATTGTGCCTGTCTCAACTCAATAAAATAACAGACAGCCATGCTCTTGTTAATTTCTCAGAGAAATGCCTTGACCATTTAGAGTCAGTGGGCCTGATTTAAATTCATGCAAAATTTGACAGTTAAATGCCTGTTACCATCTAACTGGTGTATTCTCCACTGTAACACCTCTGCTGACTAGAGTCCACTTGCCAATCAATTAGCAATCTCTTCTCCCAGGGCATAAAAAGATGGATTTCCCTTTACATTCATATTTCTTGAAAACTGTTCTGATGAGTATTAGACAGAAAGCCTCAGCAAAATAAAAACAAAACGAACTGTGGATGCTGTAAATCAGAAACAAAAACAACAAAAAAAAACCTCAGCAGGTCTGGCAACATTTGTGAAGCAAAATCAAAGTTAATGTTTTGAGTCTGGCAACCCTTCCTCAGAACACCGGACCCAAAATGTTAACTCTGATCTTTCTTCATAGATGCTGTTGAACTTTTCCAGCAACTTCTGTTTTTGTTTCCCAACAAAATAAATCTATGTTCAGTATTATTCAAGTTCTGTACTACCAAACGAGTAAATGATTATGTCTGGGGTAACGGTGGGGAAGGGTGGTGACTGCTGAGAGGATTACTTTGCAGAGGGGGTTCATTCATTTCCATGGCCCCTTTCACTCTCATCCCTCTCTTGAGACAGCACCACGCAACCTCTAACCCCTTAGCTTAAGCCAAAACACGTAACTGTTCTGTTGCAGAATACGTTAGTGAAGGTCAGTGGTGCTCATAGTGTTTTAAGGTAGTGAATAAAGTATCTTCAACATCAACCTCTAGTATGGCTTGATTCTTGGACGCATTTGTGTAAAGTACTTGAAGCCTTGCAGCAGTCACTTTCTGATCACCTGATGAAGGAGCGTCGCTCCGAAAGCTAGTGTGCTTCCAATTAAACCTGTTGGCCTATAACTTTGTGTTGTGTGATTTTTAACTTTCTCTATAATAGGCAGCCTTGTGATCACCAGTGACAGCAATCTACTATTGCTGGAGGTGAACATGTTTATCCTCTTTGCTCTTATGCAAACGGCATGTCAATCAATTTTCATTGTGTTGAATTTGTTTGCACGCAGTGGACATTAACTGGACATTCACCTGAGCATGTACCTCCACCCTCCCCGTAAATAGAAACAAACTACATCTGTGGTTGTTTGATTAGTAGGCATAATTGCAATGTGCAACACTGTGAATGACTGCTTATGAAAATGTGTTATAAAAACTGGCACCAGTTCTATACATTACTAACTAGCTTTTTGGAACAGAAAGTAGATTTCACAACATTCCGGCCGTACCTTTATTATTCTCCTTCCCAATGAAGGTCTGCATTGATATTCCACTAAGCAGAATGTGGACTTGCTACCACTGTCCCTGCCACCAATGATGATTCAGACTGACTTAAATAGCATAAATCACCAGGTGAAAACCCAACCAATTCTCTAACTAGACCGACCAGAGTCATAGAGTCATACAGCATGGAAACAGACCCTTTCATCCTACCATAATCCCAAACTAAGCTAGTCCCACCTGCCTGTGCTTAGTTCATATCCTTCCAAGTACATCTTATTCATGTACTTATCTAAAAGGTCTTTTAAACATTGTAACTGTACCATATCCACCACTTTCTCTGGAATTTCATTCCATACGTAAACAACTCTCTGTGTAACAAAATTGCCCTCGTGTCTTTTTCATGTCTTTCTCCTCTCATCTTAAAAATTTGCCCCTAGTCTTGAAATTTCCCCACTCCAGGGAAAAGACACCTGCTATTCACCATATCTTTTAGGGCAGCATGGTGGCTCAGTGGTTTGCACTGCTGCCTCACAGTGCCAGGGACCTGGGTCTGACTCTAACCTCGGGTGACTGTCCATTGGAGTTTGCACGTTCTCCCCGTGTCTGCGTGGGTTTCCTCCGGGTGCTCCAGTTTCCACCCACAATCCAAAGATATGCAGGTTAGGTGAATTGGCCAAGCTAAATTGCCCATAGTTATCAGGGTTGTCTAGGTTAGGGGCAAATGTAGAGTAATGGGGAATGGGTTTTGGTGGGATACTCTTTAGAGGGTCATTGTGGACTTGTAGGGCCTGTTTCCATGCTGTAGGGATTCTATGAAATTTCAAGGAAGTTTCCTGCATGATTATATAAACCTCTTTAAGATCATCTCTCAACCTCCTATGCTCCAGTGAAAAAGTCCCATCCTATCCAGCCTTTCCTTATATGGCAAATCCTCCATTCCTGGCAAAGTCCCGGTAAATCTCTTCTGAACCCTCTCCAACTTAATAATACCTTTCCTATAAGAGTGAGACCAGAACTAGTGTATGGCTGAACATCCGGTGACAGTGCATCCTCCGCAAGAATAAGGTCCCCTGAGTAATTGTCAACATGTATACTTACAAACCTACTCTGACCCTGAAGGTCCCAAATCAGAAATGGAAATGATCTGAATTATTCCTGGCTGTGTAGGCATTTTAAACCATCATGAAGTTTCACATAACTCAGCGATGCTCCTGGTACAAAGTTTATCAAAGTTTGGCCAGCAGACCTCTCTACCCCTCATGGAGAAGATTACAGACTAAACCCCATCGCCTCCTTCTCTGGTTCGATGAGTTGCATCTCCAGTCCTCTCCTTTCATTTCATGTTTTGCATTTGTATACATGAAGTAAAAGAACAGACTTATAAGTGTGACCATAATTTATAAGTTGACCCAATGATTGCAGTATGAATGGACAAGGAGATGGATAACTGGGAAGGTAGGGGAACAGATTGAAAGTTAATGATGCTGAAACTTGTGATGTGAAGTGATGGAGTAAACTTAGCAGTGCGATTTACAGGATATAGGTGAATCTTACCTTTCGTGGCTTGGTTGCACGATTAGACATCTTCCTGCACTGCATCAAACTGAAGGGGACAATGTTCCTGCTGTGTCCACACCTTCTTAGGCATCACCTGAAGTTCCTTTGTCTCGTTGTTGGTGAAAATTATAAACCTGATACTTCTGATTATACACAGCAAGAATTCAAGAGAATTTGTTCTTATTCTTTTGTGAGTTATGCTAACTTATATCCAGCTCCACCAGATTCAATTTTTGTATTGGTCTTTAAAATGGTCAGCTTGCCATTTAATCACACCCCTGCTGTGCAGCAAGAAGGAAAAACATAAATTAACTTAGTGAATCTCAAATCAGAGAATCCAGCTTGCCATATTTTCTTTAGAATTCGACATTCACAAATCTCCCACCCTCCAGCTCAGGACTCATGTGTTTCTAAACCTTAGATTCAAAATCTAATCATCTCAGAATCTTTCTTTTACCTTCATAGGGATCTGCTACAATTTGCAAGAAAAGAAAGGCAATGAATAATTAACATGGATCAAATTTATGGTGTGACTTTAAAAGAACCACTTCCTCCTGAACACTTTTATATAAATTGTCTTCAACATTTATCATTTAGAAGTCAGCAAATTTTGCAAAACATTAATCGTGGTATCAGAATTTACACAAAGGGTCAACCTATCCTTTCATTCAAATCTCAAAAAATACAATACAGCATGCAGTCTGCAAATGACATTAAATTAACGTTTATTTCATTGCCACAAAATTCCTCATATACAGTGACTACTGCAGTCATTAGGCAAATGCTACATTCGCTTAGAACATAACAAGATTAAAAAATGGCATCGAGAAGAATATAGTTCTAGTAGTAGACAAAGGAAACATTTTGGTCAGAATGTCAAAAGAACTCCATGCTGCATCATATAGTAGAATTTTAAACATCTACATGACCCCTAGGGTCAAACAGAGGGTCCTCATTTAAGGCCTTAAGAACATAAGACATAGGATCAGAAATTAGGCCATTCAGCCCATCAAGTCTGCTCCACCATTCAATCATGACTTTTAGGTTCTCAACCCCATTTTCCCACTTTCTACCTGCAATCTTTGATCCCTTTTGCAATTAAGAACATATCTATCTCTGTTATTAAATATACTCAATGACCTGAACTCCACAGCCTTCTGTGGCAATGAATTCCACAAATTCACCACTCTCTGGCAAAAGACGTCCCTCCTTATCTCCATTCTAAAAGATCTTCCCTTTTCACAAATACACTGGAAATCAAACATCAGAATCACATTATTAATGCTTCGAAGGGTCTTCTTAAAATATAGTCAGCATTAATACAATACAGAGTCAACAACATACAAGGTAACAAGTGCACCCTCCAAAATTAAACCTCTTAATGATTTGTAGGTGCAGGTATTGGAGTGAAGTGTATAAAATTAAAAATCACATAACTCCAGGTTATAGTCTAACAGGTTTATTTGGAAGTCCTAGCTTATGGAGCACTGCTTCTTCATCAGGTGGTTGAGGAGTAAAGGTTGTAGGACTCAAAATTTATAGCAAACATTTACAGTGTGATGTAACTGAAATTATATATTGAAAAAAGACCTGGATTGTTTGTTAAGTCTCTCATCTTTTAGAATGTGCATATTGGTTTCAGTTCTTTCATATGTAAATTCCAGACCTCTCTTGTAAAGTTACATTCTCAAGTGAACTTTAACAATAGGTGCCATGTTGGCCCAGATAATGCATTGAAGGTGTGAGGTGCCCTGTGTGAGGCTGTCTGTACCCGAATATTCAGACTGATTGTATTCTAAAAATAGGGATTTACAGAATCGTACATGGATTCATGCAGTTTTTGAGCAAAATAAACTGTAATTCTGCATATGAAAGAACTGAAACCAATATGACCATTCTAAAAGATGAGAGACTTAACAAACAATCCAGGTCTTTTTCAATATATAACTTCAGTTACATCACACTGTAGACTTTTCCTATAAAATCTGTGTCCTACAATCTTGTACTCCACAACCTCCTCATGAAGGAGCAGTGCTCCGAAAGCTAGTGCTTCCAAATAAACCTGTTGAACTATAACCTGGTGTTGTGCGATTTTTAACTTCCTAATAAATAAAGCATTCAGGAATAGAACTTTGACCTTCCATGTTAATGTTAATGATGGAGCCCTACAAATTTCTGATGACTTACCAGAAAATCAATTGTGGATGTTTTGCATCCATCACTAGCTGCATGCAAACTCATTTTCTAATACTCAATATCAATGTTACACCCCAGCAAAATATATGGAGTACTTGAATCATATTTCTCCAACAGCTGCAAGAACAACAAATGACATTTTATGTGGTGCCATTAAAATGGATGTGTGAACACACAGAGATATCAGAAACACTTTGAGGTCCACCTTTAATCCCTCCATCTCTAAGCATTTGATGACCATCTTTCGAATATCTCAGTGTTTAGAAAGCTTAGAAATGGACAGATTCAAGATGGACTCTAAACAGTAAGTCAGAAGGGACGGGCAAAAGGGCTTGGTGGGAAATTTCAAGAGGTTGTATAAAGGTGACTGCTGGTGAAGTTAGTCATTGAATCATTATGGTAACAGAGTAGACAATTTGGCCCACTGAGTCTATACTGGCTCTTTGCAGCACAATCTGATAAATTCCATTCTGCTACACGAGCCATTAAGTTATAAGTATCTCTTGCTCAAAATCTTAAGCATGTGCCTCCTAGTCATTGTTCCATCAGCTAATGAATATAGTTTTTCTTTGTCTCCCATCTTTAAAACATCATAATTTTATCAAATGTCTCATTGGTATTCTTCACTTGAAGGAGAGCAACCCAGATTCTCCAACCTGACGATGGAGCCCTTCTGATAAAGCACCTCTGCATTCTCTCAAAGGCCCTCACAAAGTATAATTCTTCCATTAGTGGAGTGACTAGAATAAGACACTAAAACCTAACAGTAGCCTAACTAGAGCATCATATAGGGTCAGCATGACTTCTCCAGTTTTAGTATTTGATGCAGATAGGGGAAGCCCTAAATAAGTATTTTGCTTCAGTTTTCTCTAAGGAAAGGGACCTTGTTGTGAATGAGAACTTTGAGGAGCTGGGATACAGGCTTGAACAGATCAAGATTGATGAAGTTATTGAGCTGGAAATTTTGGAAGACATTAAGATTGATAAGTCCCCAGGGCCAGACCAGATTTATCCTAGGCTGCTCCGGAAAGGGAGAAAGGAGGTTGCTAAACCGCTGGCGAAGATTTTTGCCTCCTCACTCTCCACGGGAGTCGTACTGGAGGATTGGAAGGAGGTGAATGTTGTTCCTCTTTTCAAGAAGGGTAATAGGGAAATCCCTAGCAATTACAGACCAGTCAGTCTTATGTGTGTGGTCAGCAAAGTTTTGGAAAGAATTCTGAGGGATAGGATCAATGACTATTTGGCCAAGCATAGTGTGATTAAAGGCAGTCAGCATAACTTTGTGAGGGGCAGGTCATGCCTCACAAATCATATTGAGTTCTTTGGGGAAGTGACAAGACAGGTTGATGAAGGTCGAGCAGTGGATGTGGTGCATATGGACTTGAGCAAGGCATCTGATAAGGTTCCCCATGGTAGGATCATTCATAAAGTCAGGAAGTATGGGATACAGGGAGATTTGGCTATCTGCATTCAGAATTAGCTGGCTGACAGAAGGCAGAGAGTGGTTGTCGATGGAAAGTATTCTGCCTGGAGGTCAGTGTTGAGTGGGGTCCTGCAGGGCTCTGTTCTTGGGCCTCTCCTCTTTGTAGTTTTTATAAATGACTTGGACGAGAAGGTTGAAGGGTGGGTTAGTAAATTTGCAGATGACACAAAGGTTGAAGGTGTTGTCGATAGTATCGAGGGCTACTGCAGGCTGCAGCGTGACATTGACAGGATGCAGAGCTGGGCTGAGAAATGGCAGATGGAGTTCAACCTGAATAAATACGAAGTGATGCATTTTGGAAGGTCAAATCTGAATGCTGAATATAGGATTAAAGACAGGATTCTTGGCAGTGTGGAGGAACAGAGGGATCTGGGTGTGAAAGTACATAGATCCGTCAAAGTGTATAGGGTTTTTAAGAAAGCATATGGTGTTTTGGCTTTCATTAACAGGGGGATCGAATTTAAGAGCCGCGAGGTTTTGCTGCAGCTCTACAAGTCCCGAGTGAGACCACACTTGGAATATTGTAACCAGTTCTGGTCGCCCTACTATAGGAAAGATACAGAGACTTTGGAAAGGGTGCAAAGGAGGTTTACCAGGATGCTGCCTGGACTGGAGGGCTTGCCTTATGAAGAAAGGTTGAAAAAGCTTGGACTTTTCTCTCTCGAGGTATACAAGATAATGAGAGGAATAGATCGAGTCAATAGCCAGAGACTTTTCCTCAGGGCAGGATTGACAGGTACGAGGGGTCATAGTTTGAAGATATTAGGAGAAAGGTATAGAGGAGACGTCAGAGGTAGGTTCTTTACGCAGACAGTTCTGAATACATGGAATGCGTTGCCAGCTGTGGTGGTGGAAGCAGAGTCATTAGGGAAATTTAAGTGACTGCTGGACATGCACATGGAGAGCTGTGAGTTGAGGGGTGCATAGGTTAAGTTATTATTTTTTACATTAGGATTTATGGGTGGCACGGTGGCACAGTGGTTAGCACTGCTGCCTCACAGCGCCAGAGACCTGGGTTCAATTCCCACCTCAGGCGACTGACTGTGTGGAGTTTGTACATTCTCCCTGTGTCTGCATGGGTTTCCTCCCACAGTCCAAAAATGTGCAGGTTAGGTGAATTGGCTATGCTAAATTGCCCATAGTGTTAGGTGCAGCCTATATGTAGGGGAATGGGTGTGGGTGGGTGCGCTTCGGCAGGTCGGTGTGGACTTGTTGGGCCGAAGGGCCTGTTTCCACGCTGTAAGTAATCTAATCTTAACCTCAGCACAACATTGTGGGCCAAAGGGCATGTTCTGTGCTGTACTTTTCTATGTTCTATGCCTCATTAATGAAAACCAAATACCTATATGCTTTCATTAATAAGTCCTGCCACTTTCCGAAATCCATACACATGCATCCCAGATCCTTCTATTACATTACATGCTTCATAAATATGCCAGGCTTTTCCATTTTGAAATTAAAGTAGGCAGGGAGCATTTTCGATGAGATTGTGTTACCGTGAGCAGTGGCAAGTATTCTTATGTGATCTTTCACTTTTAGGTTCATTTTGTACGAAGAGGGTTTTGGCCATCAAAATATTGAATGGTGTGTGGCTGGTAGCAGAACATCTTGCCCCTACTCGTCTTAATGACCAGCTGGACGCTCTTTCACCCACAACAATCAATCTCTCACTAACTCTCTGTCCTGTCAAGATGTCTGCAAAGCATAAGAAGATCACTCCCTGCTTCACTGAATCCTGGATGGACACTCTGCTGGTGACCATTTGATTCAGGAAGGAGATTTTCTTGGCCAATGGTGGGTGAAAGGAGCCCCCCAATCAAACCTAGATATCCCAGCCCCAGATCAGATCTATGATGAGTCCCATAGGTCCTCAGAAAGGAATCTGGACACTGTGTAGTAAACAGATGTACAACCTTTTGCACTTCATTAAAGATCTTCTCACCTCACATTCATAGGGCCATCACCCAGTCTAACTCTGGTGACACAGGCTTGTCCACTTAACCATCACATACATGGTGTGCTTTGAAGGGCTCACAACCAATTTATAATTGTTAACGCATTCCGAGCATTGCGTTTCATATTCACTTACCATATGGTGAGGGCTCAATATCTGGCAGGGTTCATCGAGTGCTCGTTTACCCCATTCCATTGAGTGCTCGTTTACCCCATTCCATCGAGTGCTCGTTTACTTTCAGTCTTCAAGGAACATTGCAGTCTGTTGTTCTCAGATATACAGCCACTCTCACACATTCCTCGAGATAAGGTTTTATAATTCTTCACCATCTAAGTCTTTGGCACTCAGAGCAAAGCTGGAGACCAAGAACCTTCTCAACCTCATGCAGAAAAATGCTTCAGGATCTGGTCATAAGTGGCATTGATATCTCAGAGACAGGCAGGAGGGGCTCACATGGAGGAGTCCATCGATCTTCACTCTATTATGGCGCCTCTGACAAGTGAGCACTTAGCAGCTTCCATGGAAAAGATGGTTGGCTTGGAAACCCGGAGCAGTCAGTAGTTGTTGGAGATGTGTTCAGCCTTGCACTTCATCACGTTAGCCAAGTGCTCAGTTTCAGTGACCATCTGCCAGTGACCCCATTTCCTGCAGTAGGTCAGACTGAGGAGGCTGCATCTACAAATATGCACAAAACTCTCATAAACCTGGTGTCATTTTTGCTCTAAGAACACATGAGACATTGTTAAAGTCATCACAGACTGGGGTATACCAGTCAGCAGATCTCTAATTCTTAGCTGTAGATGTCGGATCTGCGCCGGATGTGATGGAGGGCTATGAAAGAAGATGAAGAATCAACGTTTTAGAGATAAGCCTTGCACCACAATAGAGTGAAGATGGATGGAATTCTCCATGTTCTTTGTAGGGTCAGTGTGGACTTGATGGGCCAAATGCCTTACTTCCGCACAGTAGGGATTCTTTAATTCTATGATTTAAGTCCTTCCCACTCTGTCACTTGGAAGCATGTTGGTCACAGTGACTGCCTTCCTAACCAGCTGAAGGCAGATGTAAGGGGACCAGGACTGATGGCAAGCCCAGCAGTAGCAGCAGCAGCAGCTCCCTGCAGAGGATGAAGAGTAATGAGCTAATGAGAAGGTTGTAGGCACAGGGTTCCTCGGGATGCACAAGGGCCGCAGGAGACTCCGAACTTTCCAACTCTGACTCCATTTCCTGAGGATGAATGAGGCTCAGTGCCAACATAGCCTCTATATGTCTTGGCATATGGTGACAGAATGCTCCTGGAAGCTGGAACAGGAGCTGAGGGCTGCAGGTGTGGGAGGCCACGCTTGCCCGGTAGATGTGAGAATCACTGCTGCTCTGACCTCTGTGTGACTGGCTCCTTCCAAGAAGAGTGCCTTCGACTGTACACGTGCATTGAGAGTGCTATGCCACAACACTGCAGAGGTCATCAATGGGAAAGGGATTCATTCGATTAATACTCATAGAGTCATAGAGATGTACAGCATGGAAGCAGACCCTACGGTCCAACCCGTCCATGCCAACCAGACATCCCAACCCAATCTAGTCCCACTTGCCAGCACCCGGCCCATATCCCTACAAACCATTCCTTTTCATATACCCATCCAAAGGCCTCTTAAATGTTGCAGTTGTACCAGCTTCCACTCCTTCCTCTGGTAGCTCATTCCATACACTATGATGAGTGGAGCGTCGGAGGCTGAGGGGTGACCTTATAGAGATTTACAAAATTATGAGGGGCATGGATAGGGTAAATAGGCAAAGTCTTTTCCCTGGGATCAGGGAGTCCAGAACTAGAGGGCATAGGTTTAGGATGAGAGGTAAAAGATATAAAAGAGACCTACGGGGCGACCTTTTCACACAGAGTATCTTGCCCCCACTGGTCTTAATGACCAGCTGGACGCTCCTTCACCCACAACAATCAACCTCTCACTAACTCTCTGTCTTGTCAAGATGTCTGCAAAGCATAAGAAGATCACTCCTTGCTTCACTGAATCCTGGATGGACAAGACCAGCAGGGGCAAGATACTCTGTGTGAAAAGGTTGCCCCGTAGGTCTCTTTTATATCTTTTCCCTCTCATCCTAAACCTATGCCCTCTAGTTCTGGACTCCAACAGTGGCCTAACCAATGTCCTGTATAGCTTCAGCATGACCTCCCAATTCCTGTACTCAATACTCTGACCAATAAAGGAAAGCATACCAAACACCTTCTTCACTATCCTATCTACCTGTGACTTCACTTTGATGGAGCTATGAACCTGCACTCCAAGGTCTCTTTGTTCAGCAACATTCAGGAGGACCTTACCATTAAGTATATAAGTCCTGCTAAGATTTGCTTTCCAAAAATGCAGCACCTTGCATTTATCTGAATTAAACTGTATCTGCCACTTCTCAGCCCACTGGCCCATCTTGTCCAGATCCTGTTGTAATCTGAGGTAACCCTCTTCGCTGTCCACGATACCTCCAATTTTGGTGTCATCTGCAAACTTACTAACTGTACCTCTTATGCTTGCATTCAAATCATTTATATAAATAACAAAAAGTAGAGGACCCAGCACCGATCCTTGTGGCACTCCACTGATCACAGGCCTCCAGTCTGAAAAGCAACCCTCCACCACCACCCTCTGTCTTCTACCTTTGAGCCAGTTCTGTATCCAAATGGCTAGTTGTCCCTTTATTCCGTGAGATCTAAACTTGCTAATCAGTCTCCCATGGGGAACCTTGTCGAACACCTTACTGAAGTCCATATAGATCATATCTACTGCTCTGCCCTCATCAATCCTCTTTGTTACTTCTTCAAAAAACTCAATCAAGTTTGTGAGACATGATTTCTCACGCACAAAGCCATGTTGACTATCCCTAATCAGTCCTTGCCTTTCCAAATACATCCTGTCCCTCAGGATTCCCTCCAACAACTTGCCCACCACTGACGTCAGGCTCACTGGTCTATAGTTCCCTGGCTTGTCTTCACTGCCCTTCTTAGACAGTGGCACCATGTTAGCCAACCTCCAGTTTTCTGGCACCTCACCTGTGACTATCGATGATACAAATATCTCAGCAAGAGGCCCAGCAATCACTTCTGTACCTTCCCACAGAGTTCTAGGGTACACCTGACCAGATCCCGGGGATTTGTCCATCTTTACCCGTTTCAAGATATCCAGCACTTCCTCCTCTGTAATATGGACATTTTGCAAGATATCACCAACTATTTCCCTACACTCTATATCTTCCATATCCTTTTCCACAGAAAATACTGATGCAACATATTCATTTAGTATCTCCCCCATTTTCTGTGGCTCCACACAAGGCCGCCTTGCTGATTTTTGATGGGCCCTATTCTCTCTCTAGTTACCCTCTTGTCCTTAATGTATTTGTAAAAACCCTTTGGATTCTCCTTAATTCTATTTGCCAAAGCTATCTCATGTCCCCTTTTTGCCCTCCTGATTTCCCTCTTAAGTATACTTCTACTTTCTTTATACTCTTCTAAGGATTCACTCAATCTATCCTATCTATACCTGACATATGCTTCATTCTTTTTCTTAACCAAACCCTCAATTTCTTTAGTCATCCAGCATTCCCTATACCTACCAGCCTTACCTTTCATCCTGACAGGAATATACTTTCTCTGGATTCTTGTTATCTCATTTCTGAAGGCTTCCCATTTTCCAGCCGTCCCTTTACCTGTGAATATCTGCCCCCAATCAGCTTTCAAAAGTTCTTGCCTAATACCATCAAAGTTGGCCTTTACTCCAATTTAGAACTTCAACTTTTAGATCTGATCTATCCTTTTACATCATTATTTTAAATCAAATAGAATTATGGTCGCTGGCCCCAAAGTGCTCCCCCACTGACACCTCAGTCACCTGCCCTGTCTTATTTCCCAAGGGTAGGTCAAGTTTTGCACCTTTTCTCGTAGATACATCCACATACTGAATCAAAAAATTGTCTTGTACACACTTAACAAATTCCTCTCCATCTAAACCTTTAACACTATGGCAGTCCCAGTCTATGTTTACCAGCTCCTCAGCCATGCGTTCATCTGCTCTATTCTCCTATTCCTGCCCTCACTAGCTCGTAGCACCGGGAGTAATCCAGATATTACTACTCTTGAGGACTTCCTTTTTAAATTTCTGCCTAACTCTCTGTAATCTCCCTTCAGAATCTCAACCTTCAGTTGACCTGTGATCACCATTATCACTGCCTAGAGGTGTACACCCATTACGCTGGCAGTTGCCATGACTCCTACATCCTGGAGTACTCTCATGGACTTGGTGCACTTGAAAAGTGCAGCTGCTTTATAAAGTAGGTTACTGGATGACCCACTGTGACTGTAGACTTGACACCATTGTACAGTTCCCAGACTGATGCAGAATGTAGGTTTCATGTCACCCACATCTCAACCAGGGCCGTGATGGAGCAGCTGATGATGAAGTTACATTACTTGGGGGGCGAGGGGGAGTGGGGTGCGGGGGGCTGTGTGATTGGTGGAGGTGTGCTCCATTATAATCTGGACAGAGTGTGCTGCATCATCCTGGTGTACTGTGTCCTTCATAATTGAACAAGTAATGAAGCTGGATGCTGAGGGGGACCGAGAGAAGTCTCGAGATGAGGAAGACAAGGACTTAGGGGACGGGGAAGCTGACAATGTCCATGACAGAGTTCAGCTGCAACAGGTACTATAATTCAGATGGATCCTCACCAGAACACCTACTTCCAATCAACGAGAACAGGGTGCAGCAGTAAATCGTTGTCTCGAAGCTATTTTGGTCATGTTGCTAAAATATGTTGGCATTGTGGGGCATGAGGTTAGCTTCTCTTTTTGTTCCCATTTCCATCTGTAAATAAAAGCCTATGTTTGTCTTGTATCTTTCCAATTGCTTGCCTGCATGTGATATTCTCCTACTGGATAATGACAGGAATCGGTTGCGCATTGGGCATTAGGGAAGGATCGGGCAGACTTAGAGAAGTTATTTAGATGAGATGTAGCCATGGTCAAATGTAAGACCTGATGTTAAACAGCAACAAAGATGAGGTAATGGTTTTGTATGTGCAAGGGAGTGTCAGCAATGCTGTCCATGCACTGTGGCTTCATGGCTGATGTGCCATTGTGTTGCCAGTGAGGGGCAAGACCACATTACCAATGGTTATCTGGGTGCACAGCGGCCTTTCAAAATTGGCACAAGTTCAAGGGATGCTGGTGTTTCAACAGATTGAATGATGAGTTGTTATGAGAATTGCATGCAGTAAAATGGGATGGAAATCAGATGTTAGAGATACAATAGGGTCAGGATAGGTAATTAATGAAGTAAATTGGGGAGATGGGTGAGAAATTTCACTACTCCTCATGGCAAAAATCCCTCCAAAGTCTTGATGCAAATTGGGTTTAGTCAAAAACAATACAAGTTTCAACCCTAAGTGTCTGTCATTATGATTCTGCCTTTCTGGTACTGTGACTGCATCATACTCCCACACTTACTTTTGCGCTTGCAGCTCAACAACTCCATTCAACACACTCTTGGTGTTTATATCTGTGCATCGTAAATGAAGCTTTGTAGTCTTTGTACTCCTTCATTATCTGATCCTATTAATAATGGAATATTCACTTTTACATTCATGTGTTGTTTTAAATTGATTGTACAATTCAAATATATATAAATATATATCCCCTTGTGCAAGACGTGAAAATGAGATCAGTTTTTCTCTCATCAGTAATGATAACTGATCCACTTTCTTTTTGGTCTGAAAAGCAAGTTCAAATTCAAATCTGTTTTCAAATTGATGCCGTTTTCAATTTAAACAGGCTGAAGGTCTTTTCCTTCCTGTTACATTTCAGGAACATTCCATTCCTATGTCATGGTCTCTACAACTTCCAACCCAAACAGTAACTGAAGGGTCTCAAAAGGGAAATCTGAGGAATCTAGAACATATTCTATTGTAGATCTATGAAACTTGTTCAATAATATTCAAACGTGCTCACAGAATAGAAATACATTGCAGACTTTGCAAAACAGTGAAAATAATTTTGATGAATTAAAATAGTTCTCATCTTGTATTACAAAACCTAACTATCCATATTGTGACAAACAATTTCCACATCAACAGTCACACAGTGACCTTTTTGAACTCAATATTTATGATTATCTATGAGTGAATCAGCATGTGAGTCTTCCCACCTTTGAAAGGGACTTGTCACCACGTCCTCTTGAAGTGTATTCAAAATGTGATTTAAAACGGAGACATTTGGATAGAAATTAGTCTGATTCAGTTAGTCAGCACACACCAGAAACAAGAGGCCTGACACCTTTGACATGGTGGATGAGGCTAGCAATAAGGAAAGTTCGGTCATCTTCTGAAATTTTCCTTGTTCTTGGTTGATTCTTCGTTTCATTGATGTGTTTGCATTTGTGCATGTTCTTAATACCTTCCTTGCTGCCAATGGTGTGATGTTGTACTGTGTTACTAATCACCTTTTTGGTCTCGGCTCTAGCTTGGCCTTTGGAACTAGATTTCTTGCATTTGTATAGTCAATGTCCCTTTGTGTCACATGCTTTACAGGTAGCCAGAAAGGTTGAACAACCATTTGAGTAGGTATGAAATCCATATCTGTTACCTATTTTGATAGTTTGGTGCACTTTGCTGACCATAACAATAGTACTGGCTGTACCTAAAGTATGCAATAGTTGTTGATCTGCCACTTCATTCTTACATCCACCCTCAAGGACCTGCATCAATGGTATGGCCCTGTTTATTGTCCCAAACATCTTCCCAACAAGTTTAATTGGTAAGAAATAATCACCAAATTCACACTCATGACCTTTAGTGCAGTATTTTTTGACAAACTAGTCAATAAACTCTTTGAGTTGCTTTGTGTATGAACCTATTCAAATCTGCCCAGTCTATAATTGCAGTCTATAAATGCACCTTCCTTTTCTCTTTGGAACTCCTAGCTTCTTTTCAGTAGGAGAGAGCAGTGCAGAGTTAGAACATAGAACAGTACAGCACAGAACAGGCCCTTCAGCCCACGATGTTGCGCCGACCATTGATCCTCATGTATGCACCCTCAAATTTCTGTGACCATATGCATGTCCAGTAGTCTCTTAAATGTCCCCAATGACCCTGCCTCCACAACTGCTGCTGGCAACGCATTCCATGCTCTCACAACTCTCTGTGTAAAGAACCCACCTCTGACATCCCCTCTACACTTTCCTCCAACCAGCTTAAAACTATGACCCCTCGTGATATTCATTTCTGCCCTGGGAAATAGTCTCTGGCTATCGACTCCATCTATGCCTCTCATTATCGCGTATACCTCAATTAGGTCCCCTCTCCTCCTCCTTTTCTCCAATGAAAAATATCCGAGCTCATTCAACCTCTCTTCATAAGATAAGCCCTCCAGTCCAGGCAGCATCCTGGTAAACCTCCTCTGAACCCTCTCCAAAGCATCCACATCTTTCCTATAATAGGGCGACCAGAACTGGACACAGTATTCCAAGATTGTCTACATATTTTACAGGTTTTGCTTCTCTTTCCTTTGAGTTTTCCCTTTTGACATTTCTTAAAAGTCCTGCCTCTAGGACAATCACCTGATGAAGGAGCAACACTCCGAAAGCTGGTGCTCCCAATTAAACCTGTTGGACTAGAACCTGGTGTTGTGTGATTTTTAACTCTGCCTCTAGGTGGCATTCTCACCAAGGAAAGAGTAATGATGTAATGTGGGCCTCTTTATTTCATTTTGATGCAAATTTGAAGCAAGAAAATGGAGGTAGCCTGGAAAATGGAGGACTTGGGTCTGGACAGAAGTAAGCCTTAGTTTAGAAAATTGCTGTTCTAGTGTTTTTGTTCAGGCAAGCTGTTTAGATTAGATTAGATTACTTACAGTGTGGAAACAGGCCCTTCGGCCCAACAAGTCCACACCGCCCCACCGAAGCGTAACCCACCCATACCCCTTCATCTACATCTACCCCTTACCTAACACTACGGACAACTTAGCACGGCCAATTCACCTGACCTGCACATCTTTGGACTGTGGGAGGAAACCGGAGCACCCGGAGGAAACGTGCAAACGGGGAGAATGTGCAAATGAGGCGGGAATTGAACCCGGGTCTCCGGCGCTGCGAGGCAGCAGTGCTAACCACTGTGCCACCGTGCCGCCCACGATTTAGTTGTGCTGAGAGGTCCATTGAATATTTTTAAAATCAGAACAACAGGATGTTGATTCATTTCTTTTGACAGGGTACTTACTGACAGATGCCTGTTGTTTTTGGTTCAGATTCTGTTTGTAACTTCACTCTTTTCATTTTTAAGAAAAGCACTGTCAGAATTTTTTTCTAACTTGAAAGAATTGATTTTAATCGGAAAGGAACTAATTTTGTTGGTGGTTAGTTGGTGCTCTATCCAGAAATTGACACAGCTGTTTGTACTCAGATGATGTTGTTGATTGTTCATATTTACAAATCTCCAGGGCTATTGTCTTCTTCGTCTTTGCTGAGGTTTACAAAATCTACTACCAAGATCTTGGAGTTTGTTCTTCTTATTTATGTACCTACCACTGCTAACTGTGCTGTGTATTTTGCCTTCTTAAGGGTAGCTTTACCTTTATATGACAATGTTTATAACAAACTTCATAACATAAAAAAGTCAGAAATGGGTAATATGATATTGAAGGGTTGAGCAGACATTTATTACAGATGGCCATTGTATATAGTTATTCTATTTACAGATACACAAATGTCTGGGCTAGTACTGGAAGAGCTTCCAGAAGATGTAATACTCCAAATAAGATAACATTGAGACCTATATACCCTTGGGCCACATGCTATGGTACAATGATGGTATGAGCATTTTTTAAAAAGGTGTATTGACTGCAAAACATAAAATATCAGTAGGGAAGTTACTCTAACCATGTCTTAAACTTTAAGAATGGACAATAAATGCTGGCCAAGTCAGTGAAACATACTTCATGTGAATGAAAGAAATAAAACTTGGTTGGATCATACTTAGTGCATGTTGCTATATTTTAGAAAAATAATAGAAGCCCTTGGGGAGGGAGGGTTTACAAGAATGGAAAATGTGAAGAAGTACATTTCAGCCTGGTTTTCTTTTCTCTTGAAAACAATGGCTGCAGTCTGGTATACCCTGATAGAGATTCTTAAAGTTATGAAAAGATTTCATAGAGTGAATACGGAACATTCTCTCTTGTGGAGAAGGGCATAATTGGAGACCTTCAACATGAATTAGTTATCAAGAAACCCACAAGAAAATCAAATGAAACTTTATTATCTAAAGTGTAGTGCTGGGCGTGTGTAATTACTGTTACAAGCAGAGGTTTAAATAAATAGTAAAGATGCATTAAAGCACATGACGGAAAAGGGAATGGGGTTACAATGGTACATTTAGATGTGGAAGGATGGGAGGAATTTTGAGTGAAGCACAAACTTCAGCAAAAACTGTCTCAGCCATATGGCCTGGAAAGTGTTTCTAATCTTGTCAGGGTCATTCAACCCCGCTGATCACACACTGACTCACTGTGTTATGGTCAAAGGTCTGGGCTTACCTTTATGAACCACACTGAGAGATGAAGAATAAAGTAATCAACACAGGTTTCAGATTTTAAATAAAATGAATATTTTTAAAACTTAGAGTGAATCACAATATGGCATAACTGACACCGGATGTTATTATATGACACCAACAAAGCAGGTTACCTCTCTTTAGACTTTATTGAAATAAGCCCCTTCACGTTCCCTTCCTCTCAGTTGTTGAACTCCCAAAGTTATGTAAAGGTTGTTGGGTGATACAGGCTCTGCACAGAGCATTGGGTTGATGGATTTGTGGGCTACAGATAAAGCATTCACTCTGTTGTGTCTTCTCTGGTCAAAGTCCTTGGGGCTGCACCCACTCCTTGGGTTATGTGAGTTCCTTCCATCCTCGTTGTAGAGAGAGATGTGATTTTGTTGTATCAGCCTTGTACAGCTGGCTGCCTCGTGTTTCTTCTTTCCTTTCTCCTGCTGTTCAAACCCCTTCTTTGATATCGTCTTCTGATTGCTCTCCTCAGACTGTGAAAGCAAACAAAGATTGCCCCAACTGGTCCTGTAGCGGAAAGGTTTGTTTGAGTGCTTTCTCTCCACAGACGCTCTCCAGGTCCACTGACTTTCTCCAGCTATTTCTGTTTTTGTTTCAGATCTCCAGCATCCACGGTTTCTTTTTGGCTTGAATGCATATTGTGGTATTGAGGAACGATGGGAATCTCTAGCCTTGAAGTTTGTACGATGTGTGAACTGCCTTTTAATGGGCTCTGCCATCTTGATGATATCAAACTGGTGGCTGTCACTGTCTCTCCAGCTAATTTGGAGCCAGTGATGAAGTGATCAATGTCTCTTTTGGGTAGGAACAAATAAGTAAACAGATTATGGAAAGATGTAGAGGCAACAGGGTGGTGGTGATGGGAGATTTTAATTTTCCCAACATTGACTGGGATAAGCTTAGTGTCAGAGGTCTGGATGGAGCAGAATTTGTGAGGAGCATCCAGGAAAGTTTTCTAGAGGAGTATGTCAACAGTCTGCCAAAGGAAGGGGCTATATTGGACCCTGTTGTTGGGGAATGAGTCAGGCCGGGTGGTAGAAGTTGTAGTAAGAGAAGTTTTTGGGAATAGTGACCACAATTCTGTAAGTATTAGAATATTCATAGACAAAGATGAGAATGGTCCTAAGGGAATAGTACTAAACTTGGCCATGGTAATTATATCAAAATTCAGCAGGGGTTGGGAATTGTGGATATGGAGCAACTAATTAAAGGGAAGTCCACATTTGAGATGTGGAAGGCTTTCAAAGATAGGTTGAAGATCGTGCAGGATAGGTATGTCCTCCTACGCTCCCGGATTAACGAGTTCAACACGCGGCTAGTAACCGAACAATTCTTCCGCCGCCTTCGCCTCCTCGCCTACTTCTTCAACCAGGATTCTCACCCACCCTCTGACAACCCGTTCTCCCGCCTCCAACACACCCCATCCACCTGGACACCCCATGCTGGCCTCTTACCCACCCTCAATCTCTTCATATCCAACTGCCGCTGCGACATTGACCGCCTCAACTTGTCCACCCCTCTCACCCACTCCAACCTCTCACCCTCGCAACACACAGCCCTCCACTCCCTCTGCTCCAACCTCAACCTCACTATCAAACCAGCAGACAAGGGAGGCGCGGTAGTAGTTTGGCGCACCGATCTTTACATTGCTGAGGCTAAACGCCAGCTCGCGGACACCTCCTCCTACTGCCCCCTTGACCATGACCCCACCTCCCACCACCAAACCATCATCTCCCAGACCATCCATAACCTCATCACCTCAGGGGATCTCCCATCCACCGCCTCCAACATCATAGTCCCACAACCCCGCACCGTCCGTTTCTACCTCCTGCCCAAAATCCACAAACCTGACTGCCCCGGCCGACCCATTGTCTCAGCCTGCTCCTGCCCCACCGAACTCATCTCTGCATACCTCGACACTGTCCTGTCCCCCTTAGTCCAAGAACTCCCCACCTACGTTCAGGACACCACCCACACCCTCCACCTCCTCCATGATTTTCACTTCCCCAGTCCCCAACGCGTTATCTTCATCTTGGACATTCAGTCCCTGTACACCTCCATCCCCCATCACGAAGGACTCAAAGCCCTCCACTTCTTCCTTTCCCACCGTACCAACCAGTACCCTTCCACTGACACCCTCCTTCGACTGACTGAACTGGTCCTCACTCTGAACAACTTCTCCTTCCAATCCTCCCATTTCCTCCAAACCAAAGGAGTAGCCATGGGCACCCGCATGGGCCCCAGCTACGCCTGCCTCTTCGTCGGATATGTGGAACAGTCCATCTTCCACAGCTACACTGGCACCACCTTTTCCTCCACTACATCGATGACTGTATTGGCGCTACCTCGTGCTCCTACGAGGAGGTTGAACAGTTCATCCACTTTACTAACACCTTCCGCCCGACCTCAAATTTACCTGGACCGTCTCAGACTCCTCCCTCCCCTTCCCAGACCTCTCCATTTCTATCTCGGGCGATTGACTCAACACGGACATTTACTATAAACCGACTGACTCCCACAGCCACCTAGGTTACACCTCCTCCCACCCTGCCCCCTGTAAAAACACCATTCTATATTCCCAATTCCTTCGCTTCCACCGCATCTGCTCCCAGGAGGACCAATTCCACTACTGAACAACCCAGATGGCCTCCTTCTTCAAAGACCACAATTTCCCCTCAGACATGGTTGACGATGCTCTCCACCGCATCTCTTCCACTTCTCGCTCCTCCGCCCTTGAACCCCACCCCTCCAATCGCCACCAGGACAGAACCCCACTGGTCCTCACCTATCATCCCACCAACCTACAGATACATCGTATCATCCTTCGTCATTTCCGCCACCTCCAAACAGACCCCACCACCAAGGATATATTTCCCTCCCCTCCCCTATTAGTGTTCCAGAAAGACCACTCCCTCCGCGACTCCCTTGTCAGATCCACACCCCCCACCAACCCAACCTCCACTCCCGGCACCTTCCCCTGCAACTGCAAGAAATGCAAAACTTGCGCCCACACCTCCCCCCTCACTTCCCTCCAAGGCCCCAAGGGATCCTTCCATATCCGTCACAAATTCACCTGCACCTCCACACACATCATTTACTGCATCTGCTGCACCCGATGTGGCCTCCTCTACATTGGGGAGACAGGCCGCCTATTTGCGGAACGTTTCAGAGAACACCTCTGGGACACCACCAACCAACCCAACCGCCTCGTGGCTGAACGCTTTAACTCCCCCTCCCACTCCACCAAGGACATGCATGTCCTTGGCCTCCTCCATCGCCAGACCATAGCAACACGATGCCTGGAGGAAGAGCGCCTCGTCTTACGCCTAGGAACCCTCCAACCACAAGGGATGAATGCAGATTTCTCCAGTTTCCTCATTTCTCCTCCCCCCACCTTGTCTCAGTCAAATCCCTCGAACTCAGCACCGCCTTCCTAACCTGCAATCTTCTTCCTGACTTCTCCGCCCCCACCCACACCCCCACTCCGGCCTATCACTTGACCTCCTTCCACCTATCGCATTTCCAACGCCCCTCCCCTAAGTCCCTTCTCCCTACCTTTTATCTTAGTCTGCTTGGCACACCCTCCTCATTCCTGAAGAAGGGCTTATGCCCGAAACATCGATTCTCCTGCTCCTTGGATGCTGCCTGACCTGCTGCGCTTTTCCAGCAACACATTTTTCAGTTCATGTCCCTTTGAAAACAAGACATAGAAAAGGCAAGATTCATGAACCGTGGATGACAGGAGAAATCGTGCAACTAGCTAAGAGGAAAAGGGGAGTGTACATAAGGTCCAGGCAGCTAAAAACAGAATGGGCCTTGGATGAATATCAGGAGAGTAGGGCCAATCTTAAATGAGGAATCCAGCTAGCATGAAATAACTTTAGTGAGCAGAATTAAGGAGAATCCCAAGGCCTTTTATGCATATGTAAGAAGCAAGAGGGTAAGAAGATAAAGGGTTGATCCACTAAAGGATGAGAAAGGAAGGTTGTGTGTCAAATCTGAGAAAATGGGTGAGATTCTCGATGATTACTTTGCTTCAGTTTTCACTGAGGAGAGGGACATGATGAATGTTGAGATTCGAGATAGAAGTTTGTTTACTCTGGATCACATTGACATAAGGAGGGAGGATGTGGTGGGTAGGTTAAAGGATATTAATTTGGACAAATTCCCAGGACTGGATGGGATCTATCCCAGGTTGCTGACGGAGTTGAGAGAGGAAATAGCTGGGACTCTGACAGATCTATTTGTAGCATCCCTAAACACAGGACTGGAGAGTTGCTAATGTTGTCCCCTTATACAAGAAGGGTAGTAGGGATATTCCAGGTAACTACAGGCCAGTGAGCCTGATGTCAGTGGTGGGAAAGTTACTGGAGAAGGTACTGAGGGATAAAATCTATTTATATTTGGAAAAGAATGGGCTTATCAGTGATAAAATGGTGTTGCTGGAAAAGCGCAGCAGGTCAGGCAGTATCCAAGGAGCAGGCGAATCGGCATTTCGGGCATGAACCCTTCTTCAGGAATGAGGAAAGTGTGTCCAGCAGGCTAAGATAAAAGGTAGGGAGGAGGGACTTGGGGGAGGAGAGTTGGAAATGCCCCTTCCACCCATCGCATTTCCAACACCCCTCCCCCAAGTCCCTCCTCCCTACCTTTTATCTTAGCCTGCTGGACACACTTTCCTCATTCCTGAAGAAGGGCTCATGCCCGAAACGTCGATTCTCCTGCTCCTTGTATGCTGCCTGACCTGCTGCGCTTTTCCAGCAACACATTTTCAGCTCTGATCTCCAGCATCTGCAGTCCTCACTTTCTCCTCCTTATCAGTGATAGGCAACATGACTTTGTGCAGGGGAGATCATGCCTTACCAACTTAATAGAGTTCTTTGAGGAAGTGACCAAGTTGATAGATGAAGGAAGGGCTGTTGATGTCTCATACATGGACTTTAGTAAGTCATTTGATAAAATTCCCCATGGTAACCTAATGGAGAAAGTGAAGTCATATGGTGTGCAGGGTGTTCTAGCGAGGTGAATAAAGCACTGGTTGAGCAACAGGAGACAGAGTAGTAGTTGAAGGGAGTTTCTTGCAATGGAGAAAGGTGGTGTTCCACAGGGATCAGTGCTGGGGGCCACTGTTGTTTGTGATTTACATAAATGATCTGGAAGAGGGCACTGTTGGTCTGATCAGTAAATTTGCAGATGATACGAAGATTGGTGGAGTAGTAGAAAGCATAAGGGACTGTCAGAGAATGCAGGAGAATATAGATAGACTGGAGAATTGGGCAGCAAAGTGGCAGATGGAGTTCAATCCAGGCAAATGTGAGGTGGTGCATTATGGGAAGACTAATTCTAGAGCAAACTATACTGTAAAAGGAAGAGCCTTTGGAAAAGTTGATGATCAGAAAGATCTGGGAGTTCAGGTCCATTGTGCCCTGAAGATGGCTGCACAGGTGGATAGAATGGTTAAGAAGGCAAATGGTATGCTTGCCTTCATCGGACAGGGTATTGAGTATAACAGCTGGCAGATCATGTTAAAATTGTACAAGACTTTGGTTCGGCCGCATTTAAAATACTGTGTACAGTTCTGGTCACATTACAAAAAAGATGTGGACAGTTTGGAGAGGGTGTAGAGAAGGTTTACATGGATGTTGCCTGGTATGGAAGGTGCTAGCTATGGAGAGAGGTTGAGTAGATTAGGATTGTTTTCATTAGAAAAAAGGAGATTGAAGGGGGACCTGATTGAGGTCGACAAAATCATGAAGGGTATAGACAATGTGGATAGAGATAAGCTTTTTCCCAGGATGAGGGATTTAATAATGAGAGGTCACACGTTCAAGGTGAGAGATGAAAAGTATAAGGGGGTACACATGGAAAGTACTTTAGATAGAGGGTGATAGGTGTCTGGAACGTGTTGCCAGTAGAGGTAGTAGAGGCAGGCACGGTAGATTCTTTTAAGATGCATCTGGACAGATGTATGAGTTGGTGGGGAGCAGAGGGATGCAGGATAGGACTTGGATCGGCTCAGGCTTGGAGGGCCGAAGGGCCTGTTCCTAGGCTGTAAACTTTCATTGTACTTTGTTCTTTATACTAGAGATACTGGAATCTGAACTGAAAACAAAAATTGCTGGAGATCACAGCAGGTCAGGCAGCATCCATGCAGAGAGAGAGAGAGAGCAAGCTAATGATTCGAGCCTAAATGACTCTTCATCAGAGCTGAAGTGAAATGTGGAGGGGTCAGTGTTTATGCTATAGCAGAGGGGGTTGTGGAGTGCTGGCGGAGAAGGGACGTTGATTGTTCAGATTACGTGATCAGAAAGTGAGGATGCAGAACAATGATGCATCTAACTGCCAGACTGGAACGGACAGACAGTCCCCCTTGGGTGGAGGGAGGGGAGAGAAGACATGGTGAGAGAGCATGTAACAAGCAGCGGTAAAAGAAAGGGAAGGAATGGGTTCACGATTTGAATGGGTTCAATACTGAGCCCAGAAGGTTGTAAAGTGCCTGGTTTGAAGATGTGATGTTGCTCCTCCAGTTTGTGTTGTGATGCACTGGAACACTGCAGCATGCTGAGGACAGGCAGGTGGATGCTGTGTTCAAATGACTAGCTGCAATGCTCCAGAAAATCACAGTGAAAACTGGAGGAGCAACATCTCCTCTTCAAACCAGGCCCTTTACAACCTTCTGGGTTTAATAATTAGGTTAGATTCTCTACAGCATGGAAACAGGCCCTTCGGCTCAACAAGTCCACACCAACCCTCTGAAGCGCCAACCCGCCCAGACCCATTCCCCTACATTTACTCCTTATTAATGCACCTAACACTACAGGCAATTTAACTTGGCCAATTCACCTAACCTGCACATCTTTAGACTGCAGGAGGAAACCGGAGAACCCAGAGGAAACCTGCACAGACACAGGGAGAATGTGCAAACTCCACACAGACAATTGTCTGAGGTAGGAATTAAACCCAGGTCCCTGGTGCTGTGAGGCAAAAGTGCTAACCACTGAGCCACCATGCCACCCCAAATTGTGAACCAATTCCTTCCCTTTCTTTTATCTTTACTTGTTACACTCTCTGTCACCATGTCCTCTCTCCCCACCCCAGGGGGACTGTTTGGCAGTTAGACACACCTTTGTTCTGCCATTCTCACATTCCGATCACTTAATCTGAACTATCAACATCCTTTCTCCCCCAGCACTTCAATGACTCCCCCTCTGCTATAGCATAAATGCGGACCCTTCCACACTTCACTTCAGCTCTGATGAAGAGTCATCTAGACTCCAACACTAGCATACTATCTCACCATGGATGCTGCCAGACCCTGCTGTGATCTCCAGCGTTTGTTGTTTTCAGTCTCTGTTAGATGGGGTTGGTTTTACTCTATTATTTGAAAAATTTAATCCTTTCTCTCTTGGGACCAACAGATTGTGTTTTAAACAAGGTCTCTTTTCCCAAAAGTGGGATTTCCCTAGTGAAAGCCTGGAATTAAAAATGATAATCCTTTACCTGTTTCTATGCCACACATTTCCCTATAACCTCTCACAGCTTCGAACAGCAGAACGTCGGAATCTGCCCCTGAAAATTCGAGGGCTGTCCTTCCCAGTTCAAGCCTCTGACTTCCCAGATTATTGGGACAATAAAGCAGTTTCTGATTGTCCATGCTAACGGTTGCCATGGTGACGTGAAATCAGACCCACCTCTGTTCTCGCCCCATCAGCCATTAATGGGGTGGCAAACCCATCTCCAAATCAATCAAACGGCTGGTCACATGAGTCTTGAAGATCTCTTTCTCCTTGAATTCACATTTGCAACCTTATAATAGTTCTGAATTTCAGGTTCCAGCTTTCAATCAACAATCCCATCCTTTGTTTCATCATTTTTCTCTGTACAGGAGCTGATACATTTCAGTGACAGCAATGTATTTTCCACCTATTTTTCAAAACAACCTGTTCAGGGATGTTATTATACACCTCTGGAGCAGGTGGGACTTGAACCTGGGTGTCCAGGTACAGGAGTAGGGACACTACCACTGCGCCACAAGAGGGCCCCAGCCATGTGCTTCCATTTGTTTTCTTTTTTAAATGATTGAATCGTAATTTCTGGACTCCCTTGTTTCAATCTGTGAAGAAAAGCTTGTTGTTAATGTCAAATCAATCTGCTAAGATCTAACTGGTCACACTATAGATGGACTCCAAGCTCAGCTAAATCTGCTTCTCCTCTAAATCGACTCTGAAGCCTGGTTTCCAGAAGGAACCTTATACTCACCTGGAATGAGTAATGTACTTTCAATCCTATAAACTTTAACTAGTACACTTTATGTTACCTTTTGTTGCGGTATTGAGTCAGGAATTTGAAAAGGGAGAATAAGAGAGAGAGCAGAAAAGCAAAGCCAAGAAAATATGGATGAAAGCAAGAAACCAGAAGAAAGAACTGAACAAGCTGGAAAACCCCATACACACTATTAGGAATGACAGGAAACTGAGAAGCCAGGAAGAGAATAGGCCAAACCACTAGAGTTCCATTCTCATAATAAGGATATGACAAAATTAAAACAATGATCAAATTAAAAAGGTTGTGATATTACTTACGGAACTTACGGAAAATATGGTGCTTCTGTTTTTCCAAGAATTGAACAAGACAATTACAAATTAGAGATGGTGTGGCTTGTGTATGTCATTTTACAAACACAGAGCATCAGATTGTTGTTCCAGATTGACTGTGAAATGATTGAGTGGTACAATCAAGATGCCTTCTACTTCACCACAATGTCATTAAAATGTCTATAACTTGAAGTAACAAAGCTCCTCCTGTTCTTCTAATACGGCTGTCATTTTCAGCAATCAGCTTCTGGATCTGTATTTGCATGCCTTTGGCCCACACAGTTGGTCTCGATGTCAGAACAAAATGTGGGAGATTATACAAGACTCATTCCAATGTTTATTTAATGTAATTGGAGTCTAGACCAACAAGTCTTCCCAAACAGATCATACATTTCTGCAACTTTTGATGTTGAAGAAAGTAATTAAGGATGACAGCTTGGGGTTTTATAAAACACAATTTTGTTTCAAGCTGTGGTCTTTTTTTTTTCCATGAGTTTTCATTGGTTACTTTTTAGTTTCTGGTTTCTCATCAATTTCTCACTGTTCCATCTCTCTCACATCTGGATAATTGCTGTCTTCTGCCAATTATATAATCTCATCTTCAATTCTTGAATCTGCTATTATTGAAGTTGTTTGCATGCTGCTTACCACACTCTATGCCAGTAAGAAATGTTTATCTCATCGTTAAGTGAATTCTATATTTTTTCGTACTTCTTAAACTACTTCGTCCCTCAGGATCAAAGATGTCTTGCTTGCTTTCCATCTGATCAATGCTGACAAAATCCAATATGCAATTTACAGGCTCTGACACACAGTAGGGAAAGTGATTCTTGGGCAGTTCGAATTTGTAAAGAGGTTTTTGTGCTTTCCCGGATGCTTTAACATTGCTTCTGTATGTTTCTGACAAAGTCACTTTGAGTTTGTTACTTCCTTAAAGAGCTTTCTCCATTTTCCTCAGTCATAATCCATTGTCTCGCACTCGTTGATAGGAATGTTTGACTTTTTCAATCTGTTTGAGAACATCCATAAAGCAGTTCTGTTGTCCACCTGAGAATCTCCTCATTACTGAGTTTGAACTACAGCAGTTGCTTTGGGAGTGGTGTAGGCAAAAGATAGCCACAAATTTCAAAAAGGGCAATCAAAGTTAAGGAGTATTCTCACTTCTGAAGTCAAAGAGGTCATGTCCAGAGTTGGTGCTGATTCTTGCATTTTCTTGGATGTGTCACAAAGCCAAGGTTATGTCTGTGTTTTCTCTTGAGGCACAGCAATCACATTCCATCTCTAGAAGGAACTCTTCAATTGCTAGGCTTTGGCAAATTAGGAGAATCCTTACAATAGTCTTCCTTGTGAGGGATAATAGGGAAACTGTCCTGTCGTGCAGGGACTTGTCTCCGTTTACGAATTCAGACATGAACACAATGTCCCTGAGATTCCATGGCATCCACTTCTCTTACTAGATGAGTGATATAAGATGGTGCTAGGAATACATTTCTGTTGCATTTAGAATTTCAGCAGGGATTCAGTCTGCTCCAGACACTTCATTGCCTTTTTTTAGCAGTTCACGGAATTTTCCAATGTCAGTCTGCACCAAGATGGCACTAAGACTAATCCAGATGTGGTATTGACTGGAGGTGAGGGTGTGCGGTCAAACAGAGAATCTCAGCTGAGTTCTCCAAAATGTTTTTTCTAGTCATCATAGATTCCCTCCCTGGCCCTTATAAGCTCCCTAAGCGCTGGATGTGTAGTGGGCGGCCCTTGGGATATAAATTGTCTTGGAACAACACACGGTGGTGGTGTTTGCATGTTCTTGATACCCTGTCCTCTTTCTATCTAGTATTTGTTATTTTACTTTCCTTTGCCATTACTTCTATTTTTCAGGATGGGGTGTGGATGTAAAGGGAGCTGCAGATAAAGGGTGGGGAGGTGAGGTAGGGTATAGTACAAAAAGCTAGAGGGCTGAAGAGGTCACAGCGCTGTGGCAGTGAGAAAGGGACTCACTGAGTGCATGTCTGAGGGAGGCAGAGAACTTCTTCAAAGTCTCTTCTCCTTTGAAGAGACTTTGCAGTGGTGCAAACTTAGAGACAAGCAAAAAGCAGATGCTGGAATCCAAAGCAGACAAGTAGGAGGCTGCAGCACTGTGATCTCTTCAGCCCTCCAGCTCTTTGCACCTATCCTTACTGTACCACCCCATCCCACCCAAAACCTCCACCCCCCTCCCCCCATCAGCTTTATCTGCAGCTCCCCTTACACCCAGCCCTGAACAAGGGGTACAACCAAAACATTGCCTTCTCCACCTTCTGATGCTGCTGAGCTTACTGTATTTTCATAGAATCCCTAGAGTGTGGAAATAGGCCATTTGGCACAAAAACTCCACACCGACCCTCCGGAGAGTATCCCATTCAGACCCATTTCCCTACATGTGCCTCTGACCTACACATCCCTGAATGCTATGGGCAATTTAGCATGCCCAATTCACCTAACCTGCACATCTTTGAACTGTGGGAGGAAACCAGAGCGCCTGGAAAAAACCCAAACAGACACAGGGAGAATGTGCAAACTCCACACAGACAGTCGTCTAAAGCTGGTATTGGACCCGGGTCCCGGGCGCTGTGAGGTAGCAGTACTAACCATTGAGCTACCGTGCCAACCACGTCCTTCCAGCTTCCTGCTTGTCTACCATAGATTCCAGCATCTGCAGTTTTTTTTCTGTCATTACCTTCCTTTAGCTGCAGGACTGCTGCTTTGCTCTCGAGGTGTGTTGAAGTTTCCCATGTGTGAAAGCTTTGTGCTTCTGTTTGGATAAATTCCGTATCTCTCAGTCGTTTTTGACAGACTAGTCATACTGTTTCTTGGTAGTGAAACAAAGAACCTCTCCACGAGTACTTGTTATGTTGTATGTTAGAGTTGACCAGGTACCATGAACAAGCACAATGTAGCTCCTTGAGCCATGAGGTTGAGAGGTGACCCCCCTAAAAGTGAAGGGCCACTTTGTGGAAACATTGAGGCTTTCAGTGCTACTTTTCTTATGCTATTGCTTCTGTTGTTGGTTTTCATCATTTCCTCGCCATTCTGGCTGCCTCACAGCCTAGATAATTAATGTCCTGTGCCAAATTATAATCCCATCCTCAATCCTCACATCTGTTGTTGCTAAAGTTTCCTGCATGCTGTTCAGCTTTGTTCCGTGCCAAATAAATTTTTTTCTCATCAGTAGTTTAATTCTCTATACAGCTCCTTGGGAGCAGACTTCAAATTGTAAAGCATGCACGGTTTTAGAAATATCGAAAAATAGCGACAGGAGTACACACAAATAGACAAGCCTTGTTGCTCTACCCTCCCTTTCCCAATCTGTCACCTTTAAGTTAAATTCCCTCCTGTTTTTGCAGCCAAAGTCAAAATGGACTCTGGAAATCTCCCCACTACTGATGTCAGGCTAAATGGTCTATAATTCTCTGTTTTGTCTTAACCACCTTTTTCGAATAGTGGGATTACATTAGCAACCTACCAATCCATTGGAATTGTTTCAGAAATTATCTTGAAAGGTGACCACCAATGCACGTACTATTTCTAGAACCATTTCTTATTACACTGGGATGTAGGTTATTGGGCCCTAGAGATTTAACAGGCTTTAATACTATCAAGTTCCCCAACACCATTTTCATACTAAATTGATTTCCTCCAGTTCCTCTTTTTCACTAGACCTCGTGTTCCCTGACATTTTTAGTATGTTGTTCATGTTCTCCTTTGTAAAGACAGAATTAAAGTACATATTCAATTAGTCTGCTGTCTCTCTGTTCCGCATAATAACTTTCTGGCTTCCTCATGCCTTTCTGGCACATGTTCAGTTCATTAAACATTTTGTTCATTAATTAATATAAATTTATCATGGCCTGAGTCATCCTTAAAATTCAGTTTGAATGTGAAAATTATTTCATGCTGTATATTATACTGAGTACTAATAGATTGAAGACACCATTTTTAAAAATATATATTTTCTGTTTGGATTTTATGTACATAATATAGTCTTGGTTCAGTGATAGCACCTTTAATTCTAAGTCAATGGTTCCATTTCCATTTCAGGATGTGTGCACATTAGCTATGCTGAAGTATTCTGTAAATGCCATTGAGATTCCATATAGGTAAAATACTAAACCAAAACCCTGCCTGTTTATTTAAGGGAACATTGAAAATCCCATGACAGCATTGGAAGAAAAAAGTTGCTTTGCTGACATTTTTGTCTGAACCATAACCAAAAAGTATTTAATTGCTTTAATGAACAGATATGCCCTTAAAGCTTAACAGTGCAGTGGCAAGAATACCAAACTTCAAAGAGAATAATAATTGATACTGTGCGAGCAAATGGGGGCTGATTAATTGCAAGTGGAGTGTCAAAGTATAGCCACGGAGAATGTACCAGGACGTCATTAATCTCTCAAGCTTTTATGTTCTAAAGTAAATTGATAATGATTAGTTAATGGGAAAATACCAGTGAATAGTTGTCCTCTAAAAGTTTTAATTTAATTAATAAAAGTACAATATTCATTCTGTTTGCAGAGGTCAAGTACCTGCTTACGAGTGTGTGCGGCTTCTAACATGCACAAATAAGCCACATTGCAAGCACAACTAAGGATCTTAAATTGACTGGTAATTCCTAGTTTACTCGTGGTTTATTAAGCGCTGACCAATCTCAGAATCATGTCAAATGTAAAAACCTATATCCTGAGATTTGCAATGTAGGTTTGTTAGCCGAGTACTCTACCAGTTCCAAACAGTCAGAGGGAAATGCCATTTATTCTAGTCCACTCGTAGTTGAGATTTTGGCCTACATTCTTGGTATCACTGAAATTCATATACCACACAGAGTAGATATTGAGGAAATGAGGCGAACATGAGAGAATTGTAGAAACTGGAAGCAAGGTTGATGTCCTGTTCAAGTTTAGGGTGTGAGGAGTAAATGGGACCAACACAGTTATTGATGTAACAGCTAAAATAATAAGGAAGGGACCCAAGTAAGACTGAAACAGTGAATATTCAACATGTTCCATAAATGTGCAGTCATAGGTTGAAACCCAAGGTATTCCTAATGCTACACTTGCTCAACGTCTTTCTTTCTCTCTGTTCCTGGAATTAGCCTCTGACCCAATATCTTTGACTCCCTCAGTACATCAACAAGAGTTCCACACACCGACCTTCTGTACACTTTTCCATCTCTGTTACATTTGTTCGACCATTTCCTTTCCTGTATCTTTCCTTTTACCTCAATTGAGAAGTCACCTTCACCGTAGTAGATAAAGCCCTCAGTTATGCTCATTTAGTTTATCACACTGCCACTTTCATCTGCTTCTTCCCCTTCCAAAATCATGATATTATTCCCCTTTCCCTCACCTTCCATTCTTTACATTCAATAATCTATCCCCTGACAGTTCCATTACTTCCAGAAGGATACCAACACCAAATACATCTTCTCCCTTTTCAGTATCTTGAGAGGGTTGTACCTTCTGTAAGGAATTGCTCCAATTCAGTCTCTCACATTTTTGTTTGAAATGGCATTTTCACAATAGAGTCATAGAGTCATAGAGATGTACAGCATGGAAACAGACCCTTCGGTCCAATCCGTCCATGCCGACCAGATATCCCAACCCAATCTAGTCCCACTTGCCAGCACCCGGCCCATATCCCTCCAAACCCTTCCTATTCATATACCCATCCAAATTGTACCAGCCTCCTCCACTTCCTCTGGCAGCTCATTCCATACACATACTCTGTGTGAAAAAGTTGCCCCATAGGTCTCTTTTATATCTTTCTCCTCCCACTCTAAACCTATGCCCTCTAGTTCTGGACTCCCTGACCCCAGGGAAAAGACTTTGCCTATTTACCTTATCCATGCCCCTCATAATTTTGTAAACCTCTATAAGGTCACCCCTCAGCCACCGATGCTCCAGGGAAAACAGCCCCAGCCTGTTCAGCCTCTCCCCATAGCTCAAATCCTCCAACCCTGGCAATATCCATGTAAATCTTTTCTGAAAGCATAAAGAATACTTCTCATTTGTGCTAATTCTTTATGCTTTGCAAGAACTTAATAATGTATAGGCTAGTTCTTAAGCATCTAATCAAAACATTCAAAACAAACTCTGACAATACCTGACTTGAATACTGAAGTGGGAGTTTGTTTTGCTGACAGAATAAACTGTGATAGTGGACTAGGAAAATGAATTTTTGTTGTGTAAATGAATTGAACTAAGAGAGAAATATTATGGAAGTGTGGTAAATTTGGAATTAGCAGGAATGATATGGAAATTGCACAATTTTTGCTCAATTTCAGTCAATGTAAAGAATCAGAATCAACAAAGGCTTCCTTTAGAAATGTGGGCATTGAAGTTTGCTCTTACTGTTCAATCTTCTGTGCAAAGACCCTTTTAAACTGAACAATATCACTGGACTGTGTCTGGACTGCCTGCATGTTGTATTTGGCAACAACAGTGGGAAATAATGAGTACATGTTCATATTGGCAATTCATGGGACTAATGGTCCAATTAGGGCAAAGGTACTGCACATGGTTATTTAGTTAATGGATTATGCATAACCACAACACACCATTCATCTGCATTAAAAAGTTGCACATTATTTGGTGTGGCTTGTACAATTTACCAACTTCCCACACTGGCTAAGATCACCATGGAGGTTACCTCCTCCTCACCTCTCCCCTTGCCTGAAGTGTGTTGACCCTCAGGTTTTAGCTCAAGTTAAACCACCGTCAGTTGTCTCTGAGAGAGCAGCTCTATGGTCTAGTTGGACTGTGATGACATTACCGTTTACAATTCGCAGATTATTTGCTGCCTAAAGCAGAATCTGTTACAATCATCTGCAATGGTAAGCATGTGATTTGATTTAGGTCAATTTGATCCACTTGAAATTAAAATGTTCTAAACTTGTTATGTTTAAGTCTAACCTAATATTTTACTTTCAATATTATTTCCCAGGATCTTCACATTTTGTTGTTTAAGTTGGTCATTCATGTGTTTGATGTTTTAGCATGTTCTACACATCAGTATGATTCACTTTTCCTTTAACACTGTTAAGATATCTACACACAAGTTCTTGATCTACACTTTTTGTATGCTATAGGAATGAAATGATTTCTGCTGACAATAATTTCTTGGCTTGCAGTTTGGCAACTATCCCTTGAATCCCAAGGGGCAAACTCTGCACCCTTTGATATACTATTCCTTTTGCTACCAAAAGTGGCATTATATTTTAATTTGAAAGACAATACTGGTTATGTTTGCTTCAGGAAACTCTCCAATACTTTTCCAAAAGATCAGGACAATGTTGTAGGGAAACAATGGTGCATCCAAAACAAGCTCCATCAGGACTATATTTTTCTGGGATTAACAGTTCTGTAGTTCTAAAGTTAAGCTCAAGCAGGTATCACTTTACTAACTGCCAACCTCTGCAACATAGCATTCCAAGAGCTCCGTTTGATTTGCTTTCTAACTCCAATTGTACAAGAAATGATAAAAAAAAATTTGCTTCTCCATGTAGATATTTTGGAACCAAGTTTTTGCAATAACAGTGCTGAACTTTCTTAAAAGTACAAAGTAAATAAAATGCCAGAAGGGAACAAAGTTAAGCACAATGTACCTCCTAATTGGTAGATTTTGGGGGAGTTGTAACACATATGAGCAGGTAAGATCTATTTTGTGAATGGTTGCATGTCTGGAAGCTGATTCTGGCCTGCGAAAATCCATGTTTGACTTCAACTGGGACAAACGTACGTAATTCACTCCCAGGAGCCAGATTTGCATTTTAATAATGATGGTGAATCTGGAAGTCTCGGATATAAACTGCTTTGTAGGTTTAACTGCAGTCTCCAGGAGTCAAGGACAGCTTGCAGAGAAGAGTCAGAAAGGCAAACTGTCAACAATGAAAGATGCACATTTTGGCATTAAAATGCCATGTGTGGAATCCCAGCTTTTCTGGTTTTTTGCTTGCTTTCAGACCTTCTCTGCTTCTCGAACATTAGATTATTATAATTTTCCCCTTTGCTTTAAATAGTACAAATTCTACATCATAAATATGATTCAGAAGAGAAAGATAATGTTATTAAAACCAGTGTGGTTTGGCATAGTTAAATAGGAACTCTACCATAAAATTGATATTTTCCTTCCCAGCTGGCAAAGACATAAGTTTCCTTTTGCCAGATTTATATTGAATCAATCAGAAGGAAAGATCTTATGACACTACAACATGATAAATATACATACTGACCTAGAATGGCTTTCATCACTAGTCCCTAACTCTGTAATCTCCCCCAGTGCTCACCCTCCAAGAATTGAAGTGTTCCTCTATTTCTGGTCTCTTGTGTATGTTGATGTCCTTGGTTGCACCAAAATTCTGGTATTTCCTCTTCAAATCACTGTACACTTTTTGTCCTTTAAGCCTCTCTTTTAAACTTACCAGATTGAACAAGCTTTTAGTCATCGCTCATTCTATCTTTTTCTGGCTTGATATCTGATTGCACGTCTGTGAAGCATTTTGGAACATTTTGCTGCATAAATTGAATTTATGGAGAGAAGATAATGTGACTCAAGGATGTGGCTTCAAATCCTTCCTAATATGATTTAGTTATGCACACTGCCAAAAACTATTTTTACTTTTTGTTATTTTTCCGAATTCCCAACCTGGCTCCACTGACAATACACTATATTGTTGTCATGCCATCCTGGTGTTACCCAGTTTAAAATAGTGAAATGAAAACAAGTAATTTTTCAGTACATTTTATTTAATTTTTTTATGACAAATATGCACTCAAATACCATTACAGAAAAAAACCTGACCTCATCTCACAACAAACTGATAGTTCTGTAAGTAAGTCAATGGAATCTTTGATATCCTTTATCCACTTGCTGAGTTTTAGAACTATGAATGGCCAACAGTTATCTTCAAGCTGATAAAGTGATGATGACTTAGCACTGAACAATAAATGAATATATGTGAAAGGAATGCATTGTTGAGCAGTCATTGCAGCAAAAGTTAGAAATTATGAAGGAGTGAGAAAATTTTAGAAAGTCTGTACTTAAAATAGCACCAATTTAAAGCCAAAGTCAGGCTCAAGAACACAAGCACCAATGAATAATTGGCTGAACACATATAGTAAATGCAGAGCACTTAGTACATTTAGCTCACTTTGGTCTACCAGCAGTATCAATAATATCTTTATTGTTCATACAAAGCACCTGTCCTTGAATTATCCTTAAATTTATTGCTTCTGGAAAACTTTAAAAGACTAGTGCAATATTTCTGTGGGAGTATCAAACCTACCCCAGTCTCTGTCAATGATGAGGTAGTTGAAACTGGGCAAGTTCTGCACATATTGATTTTCATCTTGGTAAGAAAGGTTTGTCAAATTTTATGTTGGGAATGTTCAACACATGAATTATGTTTCTTGATTTCACCCCAGTGTTAGGCACCACAGATAACTTATTGTTTGAACACTTACGTGAAAATATTCTCTTGTTATGCATATTCCATCTTGATATTTTCTATAATTTCTGTCAAAATGATGAGCAGTGATTTGGACATTATTTCCTCCTGGGAGGTCCAAAACAAAAGCATGCGGATAAGTGCAGTATGGAAATTAGTTAGGCTGTGTCTGGTTTTAGTTAAGCACTGATAAAAAAATTTTCTCAAGTGAACTTTACAAGAAGCAGACAGGCCCAATATCAACACCAAATTCCTGGTGCTCAGCACCAATATCCAGAGGTGCAATATCCACAATGGGCAAGCGAAGAGTCTTCCGTGTGCTGTATTCAATGATAGTCTTGCTCCAATTTCCTGTATGTCTCTATAAGCAAACAGAAATAAAGTTTTAGTTTCATCTCATAAACTATATTGTTGACATAAATCATATCAGTTGGAATGAATGTCAGGATTCTAAATTAATTGGTTTAAATGAGTCTGCTCCTGCTCACAAGTTCTATATTCCTGCAAATATAAAACAAAATGGTGATGGCCACGTTCAAATGGGTGGAGTAAAAAGGAACAATATAGTTGTGATCAACTTTTTTCCTGCTGCCTGGACCTCCCAAGGTTGGTTTTAATAGCAGTCAGTGTAGTTAGGGGAATGGACATGATTCTTTGAAGCAGACATGAGGCTGTGCTGCCCGTGTGATACCAGGGTCAAGCACATATTTTCTGGGTTGGAGAGGAACTTGCAATGTTGATGGGGAAGAAATCAATTGTAATGTTCCATGTTTATACTATCGACATTGGCAGAACTAAGAAATGATTTGGAGATGCCGGTGTTGGACTGTGGTGTACAAAGTTAAAAAATCACTCAACACCAGGTTATTTAGAAACACTAGCTTTCAGAGCACTGCTCCTTCATCAGGTGGTTGTGGAGCATAAGTTCATAAGACACAGAATTAATAGCAAAAGTTTACAGTGTGATGTAAATTATACATTGAAAAAAGACCTGGATTGTTCATTAAGTCTTTCATATTTTAAAATGACCATGTTGGTTTCAGTTCCTTCATATGTAAATCCCAGAACCTTTTTAAAATTACATTCTCAAGTGAACTTGAACAATAGGTGTCATGTCGGCCCAGATAACGCATTCAAGGTGTGAGGTGCCCTGTGTGAGACTGTCTGTGCCCCAATGTTCAGACTGATTCTCATCTAAAAAAGGGGTTTACAGATTCTTACATAGATTTGTGCAGTTTTTGAGCAAAATAAAATGTAATTCTGCAAGTATAAATTCACCCCACAAACTTATATATGTGTGTGTGTGGTTTATGAGTGTCTGTGAGAGAGTATGTATGAATGTGAGTGTAACGGGGTATAAATCCATGAGAGGGTGTGTTTAGATTAGATTAGATTCACTAAAGTATGGAAACAGGCCCTTTGGCCCAACAAGTCCACACCGACCGTCCGAACAGCAACCCACCCAGACCCACTCCCCTGCCCTATATATACCACAGGCTAATGCACCCAACAGTATGGACAGTTTAGCCTGGCCAATTCACCTGACCTGCACGTCTTTGGACTGTGGGAGGAAACCCATGCAGACACAGGGAGAACATGCAAACTTCACACAGACAGTTGCCTGAGGCAGGAATCGAATCCAGGTCCCTGGTGCTGTGAGGCAGCAGTGCTAACCACTAAGCCACCGTGCCACCCCATGTTTGTGGGTGAGAGTGGGAGACTGTATGAGAGAGAGCTTGTGTATGAGGGAGGGTCTGTGTGAGTGTATAGGTCTGTAGGGGTGTGTGTATGTGTGTGTGTATGTTTGTGTGTGTGTGCAGTGCAGTAGGATCACTGCACTATACACACATTTTTTAAAAATTTAGAATGCCTCAGAAAGACATTCTGCTTAGGGAGTGCAAGCAGCTAAGGGCTAATATTAATTATAAAACTACAAAGTTACTGATCAAATTGGCATTAAGAAATAGGAATAAAGAATTAAATATATTGCTCATTGACTGGTGTAGGAGAAATGGGTTTTTGATTCAGAGGACATTGGTATCAGTACAAGGAGAAGATGGAGGTCTATTGTTGGGATGGCTTTCAGCTGAACAATTCTGACTGAAGTGTCCTGATGAATTGTGTAACTTTGACTGTAGACAAAGCTTTAAACAGTGGGAGTTGACAGGGCTTACATACGAGGGAAGTTTGCAAGTCGAATAAGCAGAATAAGGCAGTAGTACAGCATGGCATAGTGTGACAAGGAGATACAGAGTGTGCAAGGATCATAATGCACCAGTGACAAAGTTTGGAGCACAGAAAAATGGTAAAATGTCAAAATTAAAGGCCCTTTTCTGAAACACACAGAATAGTCATGACAAGATTGATGAATTGATAACATAAATAGAAATAACCGAGTTTTCCATAGCAATTACGGAGTCATGATTTCAAAATGACCTTGGTTGATATGAATAATCAAAGTGATTTGACATTTTGGAGCAACATTAAAGAAAGGAGCAGGCGGTTGGCTAGTTATAGAATTATACAGCACGGAATAGACCCTTCCATCCAACTCATCTGCATTGCCTGGATATCATAGAATTCCTATGGTGTGGAAACAGGCCATTGGTCCATCAAGTCCACATGGCACTCTGAAAAGCTTCCATCCCAGATACACCTCCCCATCCTATAATCCTGTGTTTGCCATGGATAACTCAATTAGCCTGCACATCTCTGGACAATTTAGCCTGGCCAATCCACCTAACCTTCAAAGCTTTGAACTGGAGGAGGAAACTGGAGCCCCGAGAAGAAACCCACGCAGACATGGGGAGAACGTGCAAGTTCCAGACAGACAGTCGCCTGAGGCTGGAATTGAACCTGAGTCCCTGGTGCTGTGAGGCAGTGTTGCTAACCACCAAGCCACTGCACCGCCCACTAAATGATATCTGATAGTGATCTGATCTCATTGGCACATGTGCCTCTAAATCTTTGCTATTCATATACCCATCCAGATGACTTTTAAACATTGTAATTGTAAAACCAACCTCTACTATTTCCTTTGGCAGCTCATTCGCACACGCACCACCTTCTGCGTGAAAAAGTTGCCCCTTAGGTCTCTTTTAAATTTTCCCTTTCATCTTAAACTTAAGCTCTCTAATTTTGGATTTCCTTACCCTGAAAAAAAAGATCGTGACTATTCACCCCATCCATGCCTCTCATGATCTTATAAATATCTATCAGGTCACCCCTCACCCTCTGGTGCTCCAGGGAAACTGGTCTCAGTCTATTCAGCCTCTAAAATCAGTACAGATGGCTGAATTTGCAATGCAAAGTGAACACAACAGTTCAGGCTCATTTCGCATATCAGCTAAGATTTCCATGAAGGCCCCACTTCTCAAACCTGTCCATTATCTGATGCATGATGAATATTATATTAAACTCTGTCTATCTCTAATCAGAGAGAAGCCTTTATCCATTAGGAACTAAGACACTTTTACTCTTAGTGAAAAATAATCAAGATGTAGAATTAGGTTTTGTGGAGATTCAAAGTATTAAAAGGGAATAAATCACTGGGATTAATTTATAGCACCTAACAGGATCTATATTGTAGGGCAGAGTATAAATCAATAAATAATAAGAGCTTTTAAGAAATGTATTGCAATGGGAGATTTAATCTTTGGACAGACTCATAGAACAGAATTACTGAATTCCTACTGTGCAGAAAGAAGCCATTCAGCCCAACAAGACTACACTAACTTTTTGAAGAGCATCCCACCCAGACCCACTCCATCACCGCAATTACGATGGCTAATTCACTTCCCTGGACATTACAGGGCAATTTAGCATAGTCAATCCACCTCACCTGCACATTAAACTGGCAAATATACCCTGGAGAAGAGTTTATATAGTGAAGGTTGGACAATTTTGGAGAACACATTCTGCAATTAAATATGAATGTCTGTTTTAGACAGAGCAATCTGTATTTAGACAAGATTCATTGACAACTTCTTAACCAAGAATCCGCTTAATAAGAATAATTATAACATGTCTGTTCTAAAAATATCACACTTGGTTTGACAGTGAGAAATGTAGATCTGAAACTAGAGCTTTATACTTAAATAAAGACATTAAAAATATTTGAAAACAGAATTGGAAAAACTGCAACAAAAACATAAATGTTTGGCTAAACTCAGCAGGCCTGGCAGCATCTGTGGAGAGAAAACAAGATTTAGGTCAAGTGAATCTTCATCAGAACTAGATTTGAAATATTAAGTTGGCTTTCTCCTCACAGGTGCTGCTAGACCTGTTGAATTTTCCCAGCAATTTCTGTTCTTGCTTCAGATCTCTGGCAGCTACTGTTCGTTGTTTTATTTTAGTGTTGGAAAATCTGGTATGGGAAAAATAGGGTAAGATGGGAAACAAAAACAGGGGCAAATATTTGGGGAAATACTTTATAACTTTCAACTCATGGAAATTCCTTTGGGAAAGAAAGACATGATGAGAAGGATACATCATTTGTGGCTAACTAAGGAAGTTACGGATAATATTAAACTGGAAGAAACAGTCTACACTGCTGCAAAGATTAATACTAAGCCTAATAATGGTTGGGCACATTTTGAAAACTTAAAAGATCATTTAAAAATTAAAGAGAGATAAATAGAAGAATCATAGAAAACTAAGAAAAGCTCAATGAATATATCGAAGTGGACAGAGTTATGAAAATGATCATTTGTTCATTAAGAGTCAGTCTCAGGAAACAATGAAATGGCAAAGACTTAGAACAATTATTTTGTATCTATCACCTCTGTGGAAGACAGACACAAAAAGCATCCTAAGAATAGTAGAAAAAAGTGTGTGTGATATTGGGGGTTGGAAGGAGGTGTCAGAGATGCAAAAGGAAGGGAGAATTAAAATAATCATGAGTTCGAGATGCCGGTGTTGGACTGGGATGGACAAAGTTAAAAATCACCCAACACCAGGTTATAGTCCAACGGGTTTAATTGGAAGCACTAACTTTCGGAGCACTGCTCCTTCATCATAAACACCTGATGAAGGGGCAACACTCCGAAAGCTAGTGCTTCCAATTAAACCTGTTGGATTATAACCTGGTGTTGTGTGGTTTTTAAAATAATCATGATCACTAGGGAAAATATACTATAAGGCTGATTGGCAACTAAATGCTCTAATAGAAATAGAAGGTTGACCAGTTCTTTGGGTACAATAGCCTTCACACTAAAATCAAAATTTGTGTAAGAAGTTGTCTAGTAAAGGTGGATGCAGTTGTTGTAATCCTTCCAAAATTTCCCAGATAGTGAAAAGATCTCAGTCGATAGGACATCTTCAAAAGTGACAATTCGATGCAAGAAACCAGGAAGAAATAAAGCTGAAGCTTCATTCTAGTTAGCCAAAAACCTATTATGGCGAAATGCTTAACTTCTTTATTATACGTAGTAACAGGAAAATTATAATAAAATCAAGAAGATGAAAAGGAAATTGTTTTTGACAAATTTGTTAGACTTCATTGACAAAGTAAGAAGATGGACAAGGACATAGATGCAATCTATTTTGATTATTGAGAGGTATTGATAAGGCACCACATAAAAGGGACTGCAGATTATAAGATTATTATGGTGGTTCGGTTGATTCTTTAGCATGTGTATGATTGGCTGATTAACAGGAAATAGGGAGTTGTGATAAACAGGTTCAATTCTAATGTGTGCAGTGTCACAGGGATTTGTGCTGGGGCTTCAATGATTTACTATTTTTAATGACTTGGAATAAAGGGGTTGACTATGTTGTAATAGCTTTGCTGAATATATACAGTTAGATAGGTAAGCAAATTGTAAGGAAGTTACAATGAATCTTCAAAAGGACATATGCTGGTGAAGTGAATATTTGGAAGCTATGAAAGTAAGGAAAAGGTTGCCCACTTTTGGTAGGAAGAACAGAAAAATAAAATGATATTTAAATGGAGAGAGGTTGGAGAATGCTACAACATAAAAGAAGCATTCTCTCCTCCTTCTGGTCTCCCTGCCACAGGAAGGATGTTGTGAAACTTGAAAGTGTTTGGAAAAGATTAATGAGGATATTGCTAGGTTTGGAGGATTTGAGCTATACGGAGAGGCTGAATCAGCTGGGGCTGTTTTCTCTGAGTGTCAGGTCTCTGAGGCATGACTTTATAGAGGTTAATAAAATCATGAGGGGCAGGGATAGGGTAAATAGGCAAGGTCTTGGTGGGGAAGTCAAGAACTAGAGAACATATGTTTAAGGTGAGAGGGGAAAGATTTAGAAGAGACCTAAGGGGCAATGTTTTCACACAGAGGGTGATACTTGTATGGAATGAGCTGCCAGAGGATGTGGTGGAGGCTGGTACACTTGCAACATTTAAGAGGCATTTGGATGGGTATATGAATAGGAAGGGTTTGGAGGGATATGGCCAAAATGCTGGCAAACGGGACTAGACTTATATAGGATATCTGGTCGGCATTGACGGGTTGGACCCAAAGGTCTGTTTCCATATTGTATATCTCTATGACTCTATGGATCAAATAGAGTTAGCATGCAGGTACAGAAAGTAATTAGAGCCACAAATGCAATGTTGTTTTTTTCAAAGGGGACTGAGCTATAAAAATAGGAAAATCTTACTCCAAATGTACAGCATATAGGTTTTACCAATCTGGAATACTCTGTAGTTTTAGTTTCCTTACTTATTGAAGGATATATTTGCAGTGGAAGCAGCTTATAGAGGATGGGATTTAAATAAGATATCTGGTTGGCTGATCTTTGGGGTGAATGGATTAATGTTTGAGGATTAGTCAGACCTATTCTCATTGGAGTTTACAAGAATGAGAGTCGATCCTAATTAATTATATAAGAACCTGAGGGGGTTCAACAGGGTAAATGCAAAAAGGATAGGTTTCCTATTTAAAACAAATATGAAGAGGACTTTATTTTCTTAAAAGGTCATAACTTTAGAATTTTCGTCCATACAAAGTAGTGGAGGCTGGATCATGGAATATTTTTAAAGCTGTGACAGACAGATTTGATGATTGCAAATTAAGTGCTTTCGGGACAGACCACTAGGTGGAGTTAACACCACAATCAGGCCAGTCATGACCAATGGGCTGAATGGCCTATTCTTACATATATTTTGCATAAGCATCTTTTTGATACATACGTTACAACCATCTTCAAGGACATTGTATGTGAATCTGCTGCGTCCTTCAGCTTTGAGCTCCACATCGACCCAACTCATCAGCCTTAAAGCTTTTTCCACACTTCCAGTCTCAGCATCCAGGTAGGCAATACTGTTCTTACAGTGATAGGTGATATTCTGGGATGCTTGAGTGGCAAGAAGGCGAAGGAATCCAATTTGGATTTCAACAGTATCTTCTGATAGCGCATCGACACCATAGCTAAACTGCAGAAATAAAATTATTCACTGAATTCATTCAATTATACTCAAGGGATATTTCTGTTATTTACTCATTTTCATAGCACAGGTGTCATTGGCAGGGTCATCATTTATTAGCCACTCCTGGTATTAATGGGCCTTTGTTTAGAACCTCTGCTTTAATTGTAAAGAACATTACAGAGAATACAACTACGGACTGTCATATCAACAATGCATATTCTAAGTATCACAGAACACAAAAATGGCTTATGTCAGTATTGTAAAACTTGAGGAGTCAGCATTGTGCCTGAATTTCTTTCCTGTTATGCAAAACAAGCTGCTGTATCAATCTGATCATATTTTCTGATACTGGAAAAAGTCTAATTTCACCGGTCCCCCCACCTTCATCACTATGGTGACTGCTCCATTGGATACAGGAACTTATGTATTAATTCTCATTTTAAATCATGTGCCACCAGGCCACCCAAAGAAATAGTATCTTTTAGTAGAAAAGCTAGGGTAGTTTGGTCTGCACTGATATGAAAATAATGATCATATGTTTTAAAAGTTTCAAAAACGTACAGGGGCTGAGTATAAAATCTAATCTCGAGTTACAAAGAGAGTGAACTTCAATTTGTTTAACATTGTTACAGTTGTCCAATGGTGGCCAATTAAACATATTTTACCTATTTGTTTCAGTTTTCTCGCCTCATGCTTTTGTTTTACATTATTTCATTATAGTCGAAAAGTACCTACATGGAATCCACCATCCATGGACTCTCCAAACCACACATGCTTCTTTCTCTCTGTGTTTTTGTTTGTCCACCAGTTCTTGCGTGGAATCCTGCTGGGGTTGGAAGGCACACAGGTCTCTCCAGTCTCCATGTTGCAATGTACTTTGATAGCATCCAATTTGCAGCCTTGCTTGGGATCAATCCAGTATTCTCCTGTAATAGTAAGAACAAAGCAAAATCCACACACTGATCTACCAATTAGGTTTAAAATTCAGTACTTTCATTAAATTGGAGAAACAAGTTGTCACTTTTTTGATGGATTGTTTGCATCTATTCAACTTAATAGTTATGGCATTGTAGCTGAGCAAGAAATGTAAATTTTCATGTTGCTCAATGCACCAGGCCCCATTAGCCATCTATCAGTAATCTAGTCTCATATGTAACATTCAATTGTTCCACCTTACTCTCTATACTTATCAATATTGTAAGACTCACATGTATATCTCATAGGTATTTGGCTATAGCAGGCACATGTGAATATCTAGTTGCATGTCTTTAATTCAGGCTTAGCATTAAAAAATGGGACCAAAAGGTTGGTGCCATACTGCTTTAAGAAATTAACAACTGCAAAATAAGATAATTAAATTGCTGGACTTGATGGTTGCTAGAATACCTAAAACAAATGGCAGTTCAGAAGGTTACCCATGTTGTTTAGAAGCACGCAGAAAAGAAGAACTGAAGCTATGAAACAAGCTTATATTGGTGGATATACAGTGTTTGAAAAGCCTGCGGAAATAGCAGGACAGGTAAGTTAATCTGTTGACCTGCAATGATCTGATCTATATTTATCTCTCAATCAACATTTAAAAAAACAAATGACCTGCTTAATACCATTTTGTTGTTTGTAGTAGTTTGCAACGTGAAAATTGGCTGCTGAGTTTCCAACATAGAAACATTGGCTACTCTTCAAAAAGTAATCCCTTAAGCAGACATGAAAAATATTAGAGAAATAAACACCATTGTTCTACATGTGGAAGATTCCTACAGGTTATCTTCCCACAGGTTTTCTGTCTGGTGAGGTAGCTAGTTGCAGGCTAGTAGGATGCCCAAAGCTCCTCTTGAAGGATGCTTGTAAGGGTAACATGATGGTCCTAAATATCAATTTTACATGTGGGAGAGATTATTCAATAACAGAGAGAAATGGCAACATGACCTATAGACTTGCATACTGACTGTAGATACTGCAGACTGATATAATGATCAACAATTTGACAACAAACGATGCAGAGGACAGCAGTCACAATCACACAAACCTTCAAATCTGCAGCACTTGTAGAAGAACCTGCCTTTCACTGATTTGATTTTAAACCATCAAGCACATCGTTTGAACCGATCTGCTTCATTTCTGTTATATTAGGTAGATGGAAGGATGAAGAGCATCCAAGGAACAGGAGAATCGACGTTTCGGGCATAAGTCCTTCTCACCCTCCTCATTCCTGAAGAAGGGCTTATGCCCAAATCATCGATTCTCCTGCTCCTTGGATGCTGCCTGACCTGCTGCGCTTTTCCAGCAACACATTTTTCAGCTCTGATCTCCAGCATCTGCAGTCCTCACTTTCTCCTAGTAGATGGAAGGTTGTCAACTCTGGGCATAGATGACTGGAGTTGATTACTTGATACGTGATCCCATGGCCTTCCCAGTATTTAATTACAGTGCCACCCATTTGCTGAAGGAAGAGAACTACTCCCTTGTTGCACCAAGACCTCTAAATGCTTCTGAGAAACTTGGGGACACTCTTTAGCTTGGTGAATCAGTTTTATACTTCCATTCTGATCATCCACCTTAAAGTCCATGTCCTGCAGTAGAATCGACCTGCCCTTAAAAGATGAAGTCTTGTTTTAGGTGATGCTGGATAGTTATTAGTGGGTAACCTCACACAAGCAGCAGCACATGTATCATTGCCTTCGTCCGTTTTGGGTGCACATGTAGTAATTACAAACTGTGACCATCATACCTGATTTCTGGTTTATCTCATTTAACTTCCAAGTCTCTCTGCTCATCTCATCCTTTGAGCAACTTTCCATTGTGTTTGCTCTCACTATTGTTGTTCATCCTCAAACACATTATTCTGTATTATATTGTATTTCCTTACATCTCCAAATCACACGCTTTCCTGAAGTCTATTCTAGTTCTTGCATTATCTAGTAAATCCCAGGAAATTTATGCCTTTAGCAATTCTGTTATCATCTTCCATGTGCCCAAATTAAAATCATTTCTGACTACTTGTCCTTTAATTAAACCAGATATGGAAGACCTCAACATTATTAGCAGGGATTTTTAAAATGCCAATAGTGAAAATTCTAACCTAATACAAAAATATATTTTCAAATGTGTTTTCAAAGGTAGCAATGCCTTTAATTTTGTTCTTTTTTCCTATATAATATGACACATGGAGGCAGCACAGTGGCATAGTGGTTAGCACTGCTGCCTCACAGTGCCAGAGACCCAGGTTCAATACCCGCCTAAAGCAACTGTCTGTGCGAAGTTTGCACGTTCTCCCCACGTCTGCGTCGGTTTCCTCCGGGTGCTCCGGTTTCCTCCCACAGTCCAAGTTAGGTGAATTGGCCTGCAGTGTTAGGTGAAGGGTTAATGTAGGGGAATGGGTCTGGGTAGGTTGCTCTTTGAAGGGTCGGTGTGGACTTGTTGGGCCGAAGGGCCTGTTTCCACACGGTAAGTAATCCAAAAGATGCAAACAAAGTAATTCACAAGACAGTACACATTCTACTATGCTGCTTTTGTATTAGTGGACAACAGTCGTAAGGCAGAGAATCAAACATGTAATGTTGGGAGCATAATGTTGACTTTGAAGGCAAATTGGAAATTATTTTTGAGTAATTGAAAATAATTGAATCAATTTGGATGGCTTACTTTTACTATGGTTGAGGAGAGCCTTTCAAAAATCCACAACAGTACAATATTTTCCCGACATATATTATCTTATGGCAGTTCAATTTTAGATTACAACAAAGCTGATAATATGTATATAACGTGCCATCTTTGGAACTTATTTTTCTTGTTTAAATTAGTCACCACATTCCCAAGGATGAACAATAACAGTATGTTCCACTAAATATCTTTTGAGAATTCTTCAACAGCATTTAATAATTTCTGAAAATCATAGCTTCATACTGTTCATTTCCACCTACCACACTGGGTGTACAGATTAAGAAATGGCACACTGACAAACCATTTTCTGTTTATTAACTTGATTGATGGAAAATCAAAAGGTTGCGATGTATAATTTCCTGAAATGGAATAATTACTCTGACATTCTGGTACGTGCCTATACTTTTAATCTTCTTATAACCAATACAATAAAAAACATCATAAGTATCTAATTCCTTTGAATCCCATGGTTTGCTGTGGTTATTCAGAAATACTCCTGAAATACAGCAGAGTAATTTTGTGGAAAGATGCATACAAATCTTTGCCTTATGAAGTAAAATATGTTCACAAGTAGGTGTCTTTTCTAAATCCGTTCTTTCCCTCTTCTTACTTAATAAGAATTGGTGTTGCCAATGGTCTCCTCACTGCCAGAGGCACAGATCCAGTCAAGCAGCTTTGTTGGATATGAAGTTTGTCTTTTGGCAGCTGTGAAAGGCATAAGTGGAAATCTTTCTGACTACTGAGCCAAGGGAAGCATGATGGCTCTGTAGCTAGCACTGCTGCCTCAGTGCCAGGGACCCAGGTTCTATTCCGGCCTCCGGTGTCTGTCTGTGTGGAGTTTGCATTTTCTTCTCATGTCTGCGTGGGTTTCCTCTCACAGTCCAAGGATATGCAGGTTAGGTGGATTAGCCATGCTGATTTTAACCCTACTGCGAATCCTCTTGCAAGAATGCCTGCCTTGAAGAAGTTTTCCTCCTCTCTCTACAAGAATCTCAGGGAGTCCCTCTCCCACTGCAACTCCCAGGTCATTTCTATTTTCACCCCACCCCCACCACCCTCTAGTTTATCTCTCCACGCTTCAGGCTCTCTGCCTTTATTCCTGATGAAGGGCTTTTGCCCGAAACGTCGATTTTACTGCTCCTCGGATGCTGCCTGAACTGCTGTGCTCTTCCAGCACCACTAATCCAGAATCTGGTTTCCAGCATCTGCAGTCATTGTTTTTACCTAGCCATGCTATATAGCCCATTGTTCTAAGGAAGTGCAGGCTAGGTGGATTAGTCATGGCAAATATAGGATTACGGGTAGAGGTGTAGGTCTGGGTGGGATGTCTTCAGAGGGTTGATGTGGTCTGCTTCCAACTTGTAGGGATTCTATGAATTTACGGGAATTGTAAAATTATTCAGCAGTCTAATTCTGAAATGCCTCTGAACAAAGTAAAAATTAAGATTTAGCGACAAGTAATTTTTATTAATTTATTGATTAACATATTTCTCCCTTTGATCTTTAAGGGAGATATTAACTCAACTATTTCATTTTGAACACCTATATTAAAATAGAAGGAGAACATGATACCAGCTTCTAACCTTTTGTGTGATAACATCTTGTATGGTATTAACCTAAAAAAATTAAGATACCTCAGCTTTTAAACTGTGTCAATTTAATTTTAGAATTACCAATGACATGAAAATGGGAAATAATCTTTATTAGGAGAAAATGGGCAAATTAAACTGAATGATAAAGATTGGATAATAAGTACACGGTTTGAGCAATCCTTGGTCTGATTTTGATCAAGTGAGGAGCTGGAGAGGAATTTTCCAAAGCTCTTCCTTCTTATTGGCAGTGAATTTCCTCTCTATGTTGTTTTTTTCTTGTGAGCTAGCACGATGCAAGGGGAAAGAGGCAGGAAGTACCTAAGCAATCGTGTGTGGAGAAGGTTTGATGATCCAGTCTTTTCCTGCCTGGTAATCTTGTATGTTCATGTCAAATATCAGATAGTATTGAAAAATGATTCATGTCACTGAAACATGCTTTTTCTTCAGGACAAATGCAAGAATGTCAGCTTTCACATGACAGGAACAATTTTACTACAGGGGAATGATCTGTACTCCATTTATTATGAACAGTTAAAGGGACATGCTGTTTGGTTCAATTTATCTCTGTTGCTTTCTTCAGTATATTGCCTCGGTCAATCATTTGACTTGTTAGCCAATCAACACCCTTCTATATTGAAGTATAAATTGTTGTGCTGGCTTATATTTTGGTACTCTTGCATTTGCCTTGATAAGATCAAGACGAAAAGCTTCAGCAACATATCTCTGATTTCAACAATACTCAAGTTCCAAGTGATTGTTCGTATATTGTCCCTAATTTTTTACTTCTAAGTTACAATGAATTTAATCTAAAGGACAAAAGAAATGCAATTATCTTAAATAACTTCCTTACCGCTCTTGAATTCAGGATGGCAAAATTTTAGATCTCGGCAACTTCGGGCAGGGCTCTTCTGTGATCCATCTGGGATCAGGATTGTATCTACTCGGCTGTTGAGGGATTTCAGAGCAGCTATTATTTCGTCCCTTTGTTCGTTCACAGATTCACTAGGTTGATCACTAAAGTAGTAGTTTCCTGGATACACTACACCCTTACCACCACTGTCTGCTGTTCCACAACAGGGGCCAGGAGGACCGGGGGGACCAGGGGCACCAGGAGTACCAGGAGGGCCATGGTTACCAGAAGGACCCTACAGAGTTCAAAATATAGAAACACATAAACATAGCACATAGGAGATGATGAAGGGCTGAATGACCTTTGACCTTGCTCCACTATTCAATGTTAATCATCCAACTCCGTGTCATCTCTCTGCTCTCTCCCCATATCCTTTGATCCCTTTACTTCTAAGAACTATATCTAAACCTTTTCTGAAAGTATTCAATATTTTAGCCTCCTGTCTCCTATGGCAAGGAATTCCACAAGAGCGTGCTGTGGGTGAAGAAATTTCTCCTCCTCTCTGTCCTGAGAGGCCTACAGCTTATCCTTAGACTGTGATCCTCATCCTTGCCCCTGGAGTTGAACTGTGGTGCTGGAAAAGTACAACTGGTCAGGCAGCATCCAAGGAGCAGGAGAATTGATGTTTTGAACATAAGGCGTTCATCAGGAATTCCTGATGAAGAGCTTATGCCCGAAATGTCAATTTTCCTGCTCCTCAGATGCTACCTGACCTGCTGTGCTTTTCCAGCACCACACTCTTTGACTCTGATCTGCAGTCCTCACTCTCCCCTTGCTCTGAACTCTCTGGTTATTGAGAACATCCTTCCTCCATCTGTCCTGTTAGAATTTTATAAATTTCTACAAGATCCTCTCTCATTCTTTGATAGTCCTAACTGATCCAGTCTCCCACATGCGCCAACCCTGCCACCCCAGGAATCAGTCTGTGCACCATGATCAACATTGGCCATCGCTTTATTAAACAACCAAGTAAAGTTACTTGAACGTTATTTGCCTTAAAAAATTGCACACCAGCTTTCATTTATTCATTCTCCTTTATCTAAATGTCAATCAATTTTCTCCCAGATTAGTGTTTTTAAAAGCTTTCTTTGTCTATAATTGCCAGGATTACCCCTCTCCCCTTTTTTACAAAGGGATGAGACATTTGTAATCCTTCAGTCTCCTAGCACCAACATTTTGAAGTACATTTGGAAAATCGTGGGCATACCATCTAAAGTTTCCACCCCGATGTCCCTCAGTAACCTAGCATGCAACTCATCCAGATCAAATTAATTTTAGACTTTGAAGACTGCCAGTTTTTTAAAGTAGGGATCTTCCTTTGTATGACCATCCTATACTGCCTTCTGCTTTACTGGTTCATTGGCAGAATCCTCTTCTCTAAGGAAGAAAAATATAAAATACAAATTTAGTTACTAAGCCTATCCTTGTTCCAAAAACAACCCAAAATTTTAGTCTCAAATTATCCACAACCCCATCCCTTTCACTACTACTACTTAATATTTAAGACTACATGTAGGTCTGTTGTAATGTCAATGGTAGGAAGGGTAATGGAATCCTTATTCAAAGTTGTGAGAGAAAAACATCTAGTGACTGATGATAAAGAGCTATGAGAAAGGTCTCCAAAATTGAATTTTGTAAGGATGTGTGAAAAAGTGTAAGTAACCATAATGATAGAGAGGTGACATACCTTTTTTTGAAAAAACATATTTGACAAGGAGCTACATAGTTGACTAGTGGACATGAGGAGTCATGGGTCAAGTGACAAATGGACAGCAAGCTAGCTACAAAACAGAAACAGAGAGTGGGAGTTAAACATAGGGAGGATTTTAGTGGAGACTGTTGAAAAGGGCATGATAGCAGGCTGGTCTGGAAATTGGCTCAGAAGATCATGCGGTAGGAAACTCTCCTGTATTCAGGGAAGGGTTGTTTTGCTGGTGAAACACTCACATCCAATATCGTAGAACCCACCAGGATTTTATCGAGATTAAATAAGACTTTAACTGGTCTCCTTGTACGATAGGGTACCAACCAAACCCCATGAGATTTGCCAGCTCTCTGGAGTGAGATTTCCACCATACTGGGAACTGGATAGAGTGGGAAGTCTGACCTAATCTAGGTATGTGCCTACTTAGACGTTGATACATAAAAAGTTGTGTGGATGCTAAGTTTTTAAATAATAGAGAAATCTGAGGGTACAAATTGAATGGGTTAATATGATAACTAAAAACAAAAAAAGACAAAGCACTAGGACTCATTATTGAAAGGGACAGAGTTACAAAGCAAAAAGGTTATGTTAAACTTGTGAAGAACATTGTCAGACTATAGCTGGAGTACTCTCTGGTCTCCATTACTATGCGAAGATAGAAAAATAATTTATTAGAAACAGACACATCATACTTCTCAGGAAAGGGTGAACAAGTTGGGGCTTGTTTCTCTAGTAAAGAGAAGACTCTGCTAACTCAATGCTTGCACTCAGGGTGATGCCAAAATTTGTTGGCAAAATATATAATCTTTAATATATCCTGTAGGTAATCAGTGAAACTTTTGTGTACTCTGTATTTCCATTCTTTTCCTTTGTTGGCTCAGTGGTTAGCACTGCTGCCTCACAACGCCAGGGATCTAGGTTCAATTCCATCCTCGGGTGACCTTCTGTGTGGAGTTTGCACATTCTCCCTGTGTCTGCGTGGAGACCACGCATTCCAAAGTCCAAACATGTACAGATCAGGTGAACTAGCCTTGCTAAATTGCCCATAGGGTTCAGGGATGTGTTTGTTAGGTCCATTAGTTACGGGAAAATGTGGAGTAATGGGTTTGGATGGGATACTCTTCAGAGAGTGCGGACTTGCTGGGACGAAGGGCTTATTTCTACACTGCAGGGATTTGAATTAGAATAAGAATCCCTATGGTGTGGAAATAGGACTTTTAGCTCAACAAGTCCACACCTACCCTCTGAAGAGTATCCCATCTAGACCCATTACTCCACATTTTTCCATAACTAATGGACCTAACAAACACATCCCTGAACCCTATGGGCAATTTAGCAAATCCAATTCACCTAACCTGTACATGTTTGGATTGTGAGCGGAAACTGGAGCTCCCAAAAGAAACCAACGCAGTCATGGGGAGAATGTGCAAACTCCACACAGATAGTCACCCGAGGCGAACCTGGGTCCTTCCCACTGAGAGGCAGCAGTGCTAACCACTGAGTCACCATGCCGTCCCAAACTCTAATTCCTCTATTTAGTTTAATTCTCTGTATTATGAATATTGTCATAAATCTTATTTTTCTGCCTCATTTTCACCTTTAGACTTCTACTCATCTAATGATTTCTAGTTTTGAATGCCATCCTTTCCTTTTATGGTAACTGTATCCAAACCAACTCCACTTTTTCGGACTTCCATTGGCCAATTAGAGTTGTGCCTACTAACTTTAAATTCCAATCCATGTGTCAGATCCCTTCTTGATTCACTGAAGTTAGTTTTCCTTTAGCTAAGTATTTTATAGTTGATTGCACTTTTTCTTTACCATAACTCATACTAAATCAGCAAAAAAATGTGATCACTGTTCCCACTGAAACATGATCCATTTGCTACACTTAATTCTCCAGAACTACATCCTATGCTATCCCTGCCTTGTGTGCTGGAAATAGTTACTGATGAAGATAGTGCTGTGTACACATTCCAAGAAGTCCTTACCCACTTTGCCCTTTTTACTGTTGCTATGACATCTCTAATTATTTCTGTAAGTTGCCTGCAGATTCCTTCTTCCAAGTCCTTCTCATTAATTCTGATAATTTATACCCAGCTGTGCAATAGCTCCCCTGTATGTTTTTCTTTCACTTCAAACAAATAGACTTTGTCTTTGTATTCTGCATTATGCCTTTCAGAGCTGCAATAGTTTATTTGATCATTAGATTGCCTGTCACCTCCCTTTCTACTGTATCTTTCCTGATGAATGAGTGGCCAGGAATGTTAAGTTTCCAATTTTCTGCTTCATTAAGTCAGGTCTCTGCTGTTTACTTACACTGGGGCCAGATTCTCCTCGTAATCCACGTGGACCAGGAGGACCAATAGGGCCTGGATAACCATTGGTACCCTCTTTGCCAGGGGGACCAGTTGAACCTGGAGGACCCTTTAAAACATTTAAAATGGAATTGAATAAGTTAATGCGCAAAACTGTATTGTCGATAAATGACAAAAACATTGACTTCACAAAAAAGCATTCTTACTTACTGTTGGTTGCTGTACATGCACTCGTTTCTTGATCCTGGGTGATCGATTTTGAAAATAAATCCTTCTCCAGGTATTAGGCCACTCAACAACATATTTAAATACTTGTCTTGGGTGTCCTACCAAGGCACCTATACTGTTAGGTAATGGGGCTGTTGCTTATTTTTGTGTGAATTGGGCAAGACCCTCTGAAAAATGGGTGCAATGTAGAACAATTTCTATCCATCTCATTCTCAGGATAGCCAAGCAATCCTAGGCGGCACAGTGGCACATTGGTTAGCACTGCTGCATCACAGCGCCAGAGATCCGGGTTCAATTCCTGCCTCAGGCAAATGTCTGTGTGACGTTTGCACATTCTCCCCGTGTCTGTGTGGGTTTCCTGCAGGTGCTCCGGTTTCCTTCCAGAGTCCAAAAATGTGCAGCTTAGGTGGCCATGCTAGGTTAGGTTGGCCATGCCAAATTGCACTTAGTGTTAGGTGAAGGGGTAAATGTAGGGGAATGGGTCTGGGTGGGTTGCTTTTCAGAGGGTCGATGTGGGCTTGTTGGGCCGAGGAGCCTGTTTCTGCACAGTAAGTAACCTAACCTAATCTAATCTAATAAATATAGGGAATCCTGAAGAAATACAATGGACTCTGCTGGAGAATATATTCGGCCAAAAATGCTTACAACCTGGTTGCAGGAGAGAGTGTGGGTAAGGGGGTAAAGTATTCCACTGTTCCATGTGCAGAGGGGGATTGGTCAGACATCTGGAGGCATTGGAGAGGGACAATTGTCCGAGAGAGTGATGGAGATTTGTGGAAGCATGAATGATTTAGAGTTAGTGAGTGTGTTGAGGGATCAGTAGGATGGTTACCCAGAACTCGGAGCAAGTTTTAATCATCTAATGTTTCTTGGCTAATTATCGAGGTTTGAAAACTTGTTTTGATGGTTCCAGACAGAGGGTGATTGTCCATTAGAAGTTCAAACTTCTTGGCTAATTACTGCTCAGTCAGTGGGCTGGCACTTCCAAGTTATGGTTAGTAAATTTTCAGATGGCACCAAAATAGAAAGTGCAGTGGGACAGGGAAGAAGATTACTTCAAAGTACAATGGGACTTTGATCAGCTGGGACAGTGGGCCAAGGAGTGGCAGATGGAGTTTAATTGAGATAAATAGTTAACATTTCGATAAGGCAAACCAGTGCAGGACACTGGGGAACACTGAGCTCCTTGCAAGTGGAGTTACAGGTAGACAGAGTAGGGAAGAAGGCATTTGGCACACTTGCCTTCTTAGGTCAGAACACTGAGTACAGGAGTTAGGATGTCATGTTGCGGGTTATACAGAATATTGGTGAGGCCAATTTCAGAATGTTGTGTACAATTCTAGTCGCCCTTCTATAGGAAAGAATTGAGAGAGTGAGGAAAGATTTATAAGGATGTTGCCAGGACTGGAGGGTTTGAGTTATAGGGAGAGGCCGAATAGATTGCGCCTTTTTTCTCTGGAGCATCGGAGGCTGAGGGATGATCTTTCAGAGGTTTATAAAATCATGAGGAGCATGGAGAGGGTGAATAAACAAGGTATTTTCCCCATGGTTGGGGAATCAAAAACTAGAGGACATAGGTTTAGGGTGAGAGGGGAAAGATTGAGCTGCATGCACCTAAGGGGCAACTTTTTCACACAGAGAGTGGTGTGTGTATGGAATGAGCTGCCACAGGAAGTGGTGCATGCAGGTACAATGACAACATTTGAAAGGCATCTGGATGGATATATGAATGTAAAAGGTTTAGATGAATATGGACCAAATATTGATATATGGGATTAGGTTAGATTGGGATATCCAGACCAGTTGGACCAAAGTGTCCATTTCTGTTCTGTATGATTCTGTGTCCCAATGCACATCTGTCAGGGTACATCTGGTCTCCAACTGTCCAGAGCCTTGAAGACCTGTACTTGTGTGTTGCATTTCAATGCCAGTAAGGAACTAAGAGCCATCTGGTTGCTGTTCTTGGACAGCTAGCAGAAGGCCGACAGTCTAACATTCATACCATTGCTTTACCATTTGGATGCCTGGAGATGTTCCTGCAGCTCGGGAATACTCAGGAATTGTAATGGCTTGAGACCAGGAGCATGGATATGCTCAGGTCCATGGTGAGAAGAAATCTCTGACATTCTTTGTCCAGCATGAACAAGTAGAGGGACGAGAAGAAAATTTAATCCCACATTATCCATTGAATGCTTAGAAAACAAACTGACATCAATAGCTTCCATTGGCTTTGTATAAACATTGATGTGCATCAAATGCATGGACTTGGTGATCGTAAACATTTGGAATAACAGTCATATAATTGATACCTAGCAGCTGCTCTTGGATGATTGAAAAGCAGTGTCTTAATTGAACCAGTTCAAACTTTGTTCCTTACATTCTTAATTGAATGTTGGGTCAGGCCTGAAAACCTGAATGGCCAATGTCCTTATTATTGAGTGGCAACTTCCCAGAGTGGTGTCAGTCATTATGACGAAATTTTTTCCAAGTGGTCAGCAATTTAAGTGAGAGGCTCAACTTCAGCCATGAGAGAGGACCAACTGCAGAAGGCAGGTTCAATCAGAGGTGGTCACTGCTGAGGCAGGAGGGGAAATGTGAGGGCACCTCCATTTTCAGATGACCTGACATGGGTGGCAGTGTTAGGATTTTCTTTTCACAGCTCCTTTGCCACAGGCCTCTGGCTCCAATGTTGGCCTCCTCCCCGTATAACTGACAAGAAGTTGTTTCACTACATGCAAAATGTTGATATTCTGAAAAAAATAGGCTTTAAAGGCCTTTAAATATTCACATTTGCAACACATCTCTAGTCAGCAGGCAATTGAGACACTGCCAATCCAACTGTTAGAAATTGCCTGACAGTGTCCAAGGTTGGGAAAATCCTGATCAATGATTCATTTTCACCCAAATACCTATAACTTATCTGATAATCTTCATATTAATGGAAGTATCTGTCTGCCTATTTTCATATGATACTCAAGATATATTATGGTGAGAGATTGGAAAGGTTAGTGTTTTAGAGTTTGATGAAGTTTTGTAGTAATGTTCACTTTTACTCACTCTTGCACCTTGAGCTCCAACATTTCCAGGTGGGCCTGGTTCTCCAGAATTCCCCTGGAGAGAATGAAACAATTTGACTTTTTACAGCAATACAAAGGAGAAAACCAGAGAAATTTGAATTTTGAATATGATACAAAACTTAAATATAATAAGCAGGAAGGAGAACAACAATAGACTTCATAATGGTATATACAGACATAAAAATGTAACATGAAACAATATATTTTGTAGGGTAAATGAATTCTACAGGCACAGAGGGCCCACATACACATCTTTGGAAGTAGCAGGGAAGCTTTAGAAGTCTTAAAAATACGAAGGGGATTTTTTCGCTTGATAAATAGAGGCATTCAGTACAATATAAGAAGGTTCCAGTGATTATTTTAATTAAACTAGCTGGAACATTGTGTTCAATTGCTGGCAACAAAATTTAGGAAGAACTTTTAGAATATATCCAGAGGAGACTTTTTTAGACTTTCACAAGAGACGAAAGACACTAATTACATGGGGAGACTGGAAGATCTGGGATTATTCCCTTTAGAGCAGGGTAGGTTCAGGGGAGATTGAATAGAGGTGTTCAAAATTGTCTTGTGGTTTCTAGAATAAAGAAGCAACAACTGTTGACAGTGGCAAAAGTGTCAGTCTTGAAATAAATTGCAAAAAGTCAAAGCAGGTTGAGAGAAAGTTGCTTTTACCCAGCAGGTTATTAGAATCTGCATTGCCTGGAAAGGTAATGGAAACAGATTATTATTAACTTTCAAGGAGAAAAGGGAGAAACTTAGAAAAATATAGGGAAAGGGATGAGAGTGGGGTGAGTTGGATAGTCAGTTCAGATTTGATGGTCTAATTGAAACCCTCCTCAGCCATGTCATGATTTGACTTGGATATTGCATGTCCCAAATCTACAGAGCTGCATCAACAACTCTGTTTGGCTTCTGCAGGCTGTCGTTTGAATTAAAAAGTGTATGAAGAGTCAAAATGCCTTTGGCCTCCACTGCTAGAAAGGAAGCCAGCTGGCTGACTTCACCAGTCAACCATAAGAGACCTCACCACATCTGTTTAACTTCTGCTATTGTTCTCCTACACACCCACCAAGCTAATTTGAGCAATGTAGGGAAAGGCAAGGTGTTGAGGCAGCTTCAAATCCCTCTTCACCTGCTCTGTTTCGGTTCCTGTTTTCGAGGAGGAGTTCACAGACGGAGAATAAAAGGGGGAAATCTGCTCAGGACACTTGTCCTTGACTCACCTCTCCATAATTAACGTAAGTGAACAGGGGAGGGATTGCCAGTAAATGTCCCAACAAAGGTAGGTGTGAGGAGAATTCCATAGTGACACAAAAGAGGACTGCAGCACAATCCCATTGACATTTCCACAGGATTGCCCTCACCTGTGTCCAAAGGGTGTGAGGTACATAAGTATCCTTGTCAAACAATGGTTGGTCTGTACAACACCATCGGCCAGTATGAAGACAGGCTCATTCAGAGAAAGCACTCTCCATATGTTTTTTTTCCTTTCCAGGACTTTTATGAATTAAGCAAAAAGGAATGTTTCTAAATTAAAGGCAACAGTGTTGTGGTTCTGTTCGCTGAACTGGGAATTTGTCTTGCAAACGTTTCATCCCCTGTCTAGGTGACATCCTCAGTGCTTGGGAGCCTCCTGTGAAGCGCTTCTGTGATGTTTCCTCCGGCATTTATAGTGGCTTGTCTCTGCCACTTCCGGTTGTCAGTTCAAGCTGTCCGCTGCAGTGGTCGGTATATTGGGTCCAGGTCGATGTGCTTATTGATTGAATCTGTGGATGAGTGCCATGTCTCTAGGAATTCCCTGGCTGTTCTCTGTTTGGCTTGCCCTATAATAGTAGTGTTGTCCCAGTCGAATTCATGTTGCTTGTCATCTGCGTGTGTGGCTACTAAGGATAGCTGGTCGTGTCGTTTCGTGGCTAGTTGGTGTTCATGGATGCGGATTGTTAGCTGTCTTCCTGTTTGTCCTATGTAGTGTTTTGTGCAGTCCTTGCATGGGATATACATGGCCACTGCAGCGGACAGCTGGAACTGACAACCGGAAGCGGCAGAAACAAGCCAGTATAAATGCCGGAGGAAACATCACAGAAGTGCTTCACAGGAGGATCCCAAGCACTGAAGATGTCACCTCGACAGGGGACGAAACGTTTGCAACACAAATTCCCAGCTCAGCGAACAAAACCACAACAACGAGCACCCGAGCTACAAAACTTCTCCCAAACTTTAAAGGCAACAGTAGCTGAAGTAACTCAATAATAGTAAGATTATTCTAACTTCAGTTGATGTAGGTTCACATTCAATTTCCTAAATCAATATTCTCATTCAATCACATCTCCCAACACATAGCCTTAAATCCTATTACTACCATTTCTCTCAGACTGAAAAACTTCCACCAAAATGTACAGCACATTACATTTCTCTGAAATATCAGTGTTTTGACTGATGAATTATGAAATAAACCCACCATTTTCTTTGCAAATAAGATATTAATTTTGCACACATCCAGATTCTATGAATAATATTGAGTTGCTGTGAGCTCATAGACAAGAATATTTCAGGAAGATGGAGTCTATTTTTGCTTTTTTTTTTCTCCTCAGAAATGATATATAATGCTACCCCATGCTTAGGAACCACTAAAATAAATTGCTGTGCTAAACTGGAAGATCTATCAGGTAAGATGGTCTAAACCTGTGATATCAAATTTGCCCTTGATTGATATGCTGCTGGTCTTAAGTGTGTTCAGAGTAAGGAACCTGAAAGCATATTACTTTCTCTTGTATTTAATCTAGAAGTCCCAGAAATACAAGATACTTACAGGAGGGCCTGGCATTCCTGGAGCACCTGGGAATCCCCGATGACCCTTGATACCATTACTTCCAGGCTGTCCATCTTCACCTTTATTGCCACTTGGACCTTGTGGGCCCTTAAAATAAATGAAAAACCATTGTGTCATGGAGATGTATTATGTAACATAATTTCAATATACGTCATATTACAAAATCCCATGCATTGCTACAGTGCAGGAGGAGGCCAATAACACACTGTATTTGCAAAGTTTTTCTAAATCAGCATTATGACTCGGTGTTTTTCTCCTGCCTCTTCCCCATAGCCATGCACATTATTTGAATAGAAACAATCTAATGCCCTCTTGAATGCCTCAGTTGAAACTGCCTCCATGATACTTCCAGGTAGTACTTTCAGACCTAACTGATTTATTGTGTACAGACATTTTCTCTGTATTTCACTTTGTTTCTTTTCCAAATCGCTTTAAATCCATGCCATCTCATTCTTGATCCTTTTATGAGTGGGAACTGTTTCTCCCTATCCATTCTCTATAGCCATCTGATTATTTTGAAAACTATCATATATTCTCTCAGCCTTCTTCTCTCCATGAACAATAGGCCCACTGCTCAAAACCACCCTCATAACTGAAGTTCCTCATCCTTGAAACCCTTCTTGTAAATCTCTTCTGTGTGATATCCAATGCCTTCACATCCTTCCTGTAATGTATCACCCAGAACTGCACACAGTACTTCAACGGATGTGTAACACAAGCGAAGCATAACATCCTTGCACATGTGTATGCTATTTCTCCTTTAATAAAGTCTAAGACACTGTATGTTCAGCCTCTGACCGTGTGTGTGTGTGTGTGTTGCATGCACGCGCATGCGTGTGTGTGTGTGCGCGCGAGAAAGAGGGTGTGTGTATGCATGTATTTCAGAGAACGTGAGTGTGTTCTAAGATGCAGTTTGAGATATGCAACAATGCAAAATTGCTGAGCAGACGCTGATAGCTAAGTTCTGTACCCATAAGGAAGGCCTCAAAGGTGATCTTGGGTTCATGTTACACTACAGGTGACCCCACTACACTATACATTCTCATACACACACTCAACCACAATCACACTGACATACACACACACACTCATATGTGCACACTCACACTGTCTCAATAGCACACATGCACACTCACACTCTCTCAAATGCACACTCATACTTTCTCAAATATACACATACACACACTCTCAAATACACACATGCACACATACACATACTCCCACTTTCTCTCACACACACACCCTGTCTCTCACACTGAACATGTAATCAGGAAAAGCAAGAGTCCCAACACCAATTGTGACTGAGGTCTATTATAAAACCTTCCTGCAGCCTGAAGTATATCCATTGACGACAGCCCTCTGTTTCCTATCATTCAGACAGTCTCTTTATCCACATTACTACTGTTCCTTTTATCCGTGATTTATATATTTTCTCACGGGTTTGTGTGGCACAGTATTGAATGCCTTTTTGGAAATCCATGCATACCACGTGGAATTAACAAACCCCTACAGTGTGGAAGGAGGCCATTTGGCCCTCCGAAGAGCATCCCACCCTGATCCAGCCCTCTCCTGTATGCCATAACCCCACATTTCCCATAGCTACACAATCCTGGACACAATGGGCAATTTTGCATGACCAATCCACTTAACCTGCCCACCTGTGGGAGGAAATGCACGCAGACATGAGGAAAACGTGCAAATTCCACAGACAGTTGTCCAAGGCTGGAATCAAACCTGAGTCCCTGGTACTGTGAAGAAGCAGTGCTAACCACTGAGCCACCATGCTGCCCCCCAAAAAAATCAACATTACCCTCAACAACTATTTCTGTTACTTCTTCAAAGAACTCCAGCAAGTCAGTTAACTCAATGCTGACTTTTCCTTTTCCCTGCGACTACTAAATCAATCATGAAGATCTGTTTCTAGAAGCTTCCTTGCTATTGAAATGAAACAGGCTGGGCTATAATTGCTGGACTTATTCTTGAAAACGTTCCTATTTTAAAAAAAAGGATGATATTTACAATTCTCCAGTTGTCTATCACCTCCCCTGAGTGGAGGGAAGACTAAAAGATGGCGGACGTGCTCCTGCAATCTCCACTCTCACATCGCTCAATATCCTGGGATGTATCTCATCCGGTTCTTGTGTCTTGTCAACTTTAAGTGCCAATAGTCTATCAACGCATCCTCCTTTTCAATTTTGAACCTTCTAGTGACAGAATTCCTTCTCTACCTTAGTGGCCTGGTAGCATCTCCCTCCTTGGTAAAGGCAGATGTAGTATATTAATTTCCCATCTTAGCATGCCCTCATTTCCATGTATAAACCTCCTCTTCACACCGTAATCATCCCTACCCCTCCATTTACCACTCTATTACTATTTATTTGCTTATGAAAGACTTTGGGATTGTCTTTATGTTGGCTGCTAGCCTTTTCTCATAATTCATTTTAGCTTCTCTGATATAATTTTTCACCTTCCCTGTGAACCTTCTATATTTCTTTTGGTTCTAAATTATATTTTTCACGTGACACCTGTCATAAGTACATCTTTTCTTTATCTCAATTTCTATTTCCTTTCTCATCCTTTATCAGCTTTCCATTAGAGGGAATACTTTGATAGTACCTGAACAATTTCCTCTTTGAAGTTATCCCATTAGTCAGTTACAGATTTTCCTACCAATCTTTTATTTCAGTCTATCTGGCCCAGTTCTGTTCTTGACCCATTGAAGTCCGCTCTCTGCCAATTGGTTTTCCCAACTCTGAAATGACCTCTAACATTGTCCACGATTGTCCTATCCCTCAGGATGTGACAGTCACTGTCGCCTAAATGTTGCCCCACGAACACTTGATCTATTTAGCCCAACTTATTTCCAAGAACCAGGTCCAACAGTGCATCCTTCTTTGTTGGACTGGTTGTGTACACCCCAGGACCTGTGCCGCCGCAGTCACCCGGGCCATCTTCCAATTCATTTGGAGATCAAAGATGGACCGGGTCCGAAGAGACTCTATGTACAAAGACCGGTGCAATGGGGGAAAAAACACGCCCAATGCCACCCTCACCCTGATGGCCACCTTTGTGTGTGGCTGCATCAAGCTGTGCGTGGATCCCCGGTACGCAAACACCAAGTGTCACTACGTACTGAGGTTCTACCTGTCCCCGGTGTTGCGAAGGATGGGCCTGGCCTCGCTGCCGCGGAACGCTCCGAGTAGTTGGACCGTTCCGTATCACCTGTCCTTCGTGGAGAAATTTATGAGGAAAAACACCTTTGACCACAAGTCCATCAGGAAGTGGTCAGCACGTAGCGTCCTTGAGACCCTTCGGGAAAAGGAGAGGGCGGATCCTGTCGAGCGGTTCCCTGAGCAGACTGTCAAAGCCATTTGGCAGAATGCCTCATCGCCAGAACTTTCCAACAAGCACCAAGACGTGGCTTGGCTGGTGGTGAGAAGGGCTCTGCCCGTGAGATCCTTTATGCACGCCCGGACTCTCTGCCGCACCGCACGCTGCCCTCGAAGTGGCTGCGGGGGGGACGAGACTGTCACACACCTCCTTCTGGAATGTGCCTATGCAGAGGAAGTCTGGAGAGGAATGCAGTGGTGCTTGTCGAGGTTCGTCCCGAGCAGCGCCGTGACGCGGGACTCCGTGCTCTACGGCCTGTTCCCCGGGACTCACACCGAGACGAACATTAACTGCGCCTGGAGGATCATCAATTCGGTGAAGGACGCTCTCTGGGCGGTCCGAAACCTGTTGATCTTCCAGCTGAAGGAGTTGACCCCGACCGAGTGCTGCAGACTGGCACATTCCAAGGTCCAAGACTACGTGTTGAGGGACGCGCTGAAGCTTGGGGCAGCTGCCGCCAAGGCGCGGTGGGGAAAGACCACCGTGTAAGATCGGCCTGCCTAAAGAAGAACAGGGGGCCCATACAGACGTTTTTTTGGGCTCTGCTGATGCCTCAGCCAAATATATGTATATATACAAGATTGAAAAATGCACAGGATTGTAAAGGACAAGGATAAAGTCGAATCTGTGTTTGTAAATATGGACATATGTATGGCATGATCCAATGTACAGACCATCAAATCATTTATGAATAAAGTATATTTTTGAAATATAAAAAAAAAAGGTTGTGTACTCCTGTAGAATATGCTCCTACACATAATTTAAGACTGCTTACCACTCACTGTTCCTTACAGTCTATATTTGGCTCATTAAAGGCCCAAAATAAAATTACATTATAATGTCTTTTTTTATGTAATTTTTTTACAGTTTTTTTTTCTTTGCTTTGTCCCACTCGTTGATGGTCTATAGACTAAACCTAGATCTCTGTTTATTCCACAGCTCTAGCCAAATTGATTCTGTCCTCCTAACTGTTGGAACATCCTCCTTCTCCAACTCTGCATTGTTCTACATAACCAACCCTGCTTCCCCTCCTTTTCTGCCTTTTGTGAACATCTTATACTCAGGACTATTTAACACCTAGTTCTGCCCTTCCTGGAGCCAGGTCTCTGTTATTGTCACAACATCATATTTTCACATGACAATCTGAATCTGTAACTTTCCAATCTTATTAACTATTTTGCACATTCACATACAAGCACAGTGACTCTGATTTAGATTGTTTTATCCTATACTCTGCCTTCACCTATTAATATCACATTATCTGTCTCTCCAAGTATTTTGTGAACTATGGTATTCTTCTCTTACATTCGCTCTTGGTCCCCACACTCCTGTCAATTTAGTTTAAAATCCTTCCCAACAGCACTAGCAAAATGATCTGCAAGGAACTCAGTGTCAGATCTGTTCAACTATCCAATTTGAATAGGTGTCATCTCCCCAAAAGCCAGGATCAGTGTTCCAGGGTTCCAAAGCCCTCATTCCTTCCTTGTCTTTGCAGCCTTGCATTCATCTGTTTTATCCTCCTTTCTCTGTATTCTGGAGATTACTGTATTTGAGATTGTGTTTGCTAATCTTCCTGATTAAGAGTTCACCCTTGAAACATCGACTCTCCTGCTCTTCGGATGCTGCCTGACTGGCTGTGCTTTTCCAGCGCCACACTTTTTGACTCTTGTTAATCATCTACCTAGCTCCATAAATTGTGACTGCAGGACTACATCCTCCTCCTTACCTGAGTCATTGGTACAAGTGTTGGCCACAGCCCATAGCTGGTCACCCTGCCCCAGAAGAGAGTCCTTCAGCTACTCCACAGCATCCTTGACATTGGCATCAGGGAGGCCACACACCAACTTGGAGTCATGATTCCCCTGGCATTATTGCTCCTCCCTTTTCCTTTTTCCCTTCGCTTACAGCTCATTGTGTCCCAAACCTGGCTCTGACTACATTCTCTTGAGGAACCAATGCGCTCATCAGCTTCCAAAACATACATTTAATTTGTAAGTGGAACCCCAGGGAACTCCTGCACAACCTGGCGGTGATCCATTCCCTTTCTGCTTCCAGACCCTTAAAGTGTGATGTGACCTACCTCTGAACATACTATCCATGTATTTCTGTCTTGTGGATGCACCACATTGACTCCAGCTGCCTTTTGAGCTCTGAAACATGAAGCTCAAGTTTCTGCAGCTGGCATCATTTCCTGCTCATGTGGCTGTAGTGTGGAAACAGGCCTTTCGGCCCAACAATTCCACACCGACTCTGAAGTAGGGTCCATGGCTTCCCACATATTCCAGATCATGTGTTCCACTCAACTGAACTGCGCTGCCTTGTCTTAGCCCTATTCCCCTTATGTCAATGTTATTCTGTTTCTGATTCCTTAGTTTATTCTATTATGTTAACATGAACCTTCCCTGTTCCCTGCTGTTCTTCAGTTAAATCAGAGTATGGCTTCTGCTTTCATAACAATGGGCTTTTCTAATTTATAACAATTTATAAACAGTCCCTAATTCTTACTAACCAACAAACTTACTGAAAAAAGTAGAAGTTCTTTCCCACCCTTTACCAAACTCCACACTTAGCACTTTTCAATTCTTGCAGAAAACTTTACTTAAAGCGCATCTTCCTCCGTCTGCATTGAATTCCCTCTTTGATGTACTCACATGTCCTCTATTTCATTCAGGTGATGTCTCCCTCTCACTGACCATGCCCTTTTTTTGACATACACTAACTTACTGTCTCATGAGACTATTTGGATGCGATTTCCTGAAACAGACTGCCACCAACTTACCACACGTCCAGCAGCCCCAGGTGGGCCTGGTAAGCCCCTTTCACCTCGAGGTCCCTAAAAGATTTTGAAAGTAGGAAAACAAAAAGTTAAAACATTTGTGTTCAAACATTATATCTTACATAAAATTATTGTGAATAATGTTTGCAGGAATTTAAAGTCAATTGTGAATAAGGTTTAAAGCAATTAATACAAAGGATACATTGGACAAAAGATTTCTCCATATAAGGTGTAAGCAGTGACACAGATTGGTTGATTTACAGGCCATCATAGAATTCCTTGTGCATATTTTTAAAACCAGCAAGAACACATTCTCCCAGCAGCCAGACCTGAACTCTATATGGTTGAGAATGAATGAATACGAGATGGCCACGGCAAATGTCAGGTTCTTTGAAGAAGAGCTTATACATCAAACCAGGAAAACTTGGATGAAAATTCAAATTCTTTTAAACTGTAATCATAGGTTCATGTAATAGTGCTCCACAAAATAAACCTGTTCATTTTAGAGAACTGTTCAATTCTTTCTCCATGACCCAGCACATTAAACTATTTAACCAATTCTTTTTTCATACGTATCATTGAATAAATGTTGCCCTAGTCCTCATGGATCATAGCACTGCTCCCTCATTTGCGAGACAATGGGAAGTGGTATAATCTGAGGGTTACCACACTTTATACAATGGGCAAAGTCAAGAAGGTGTAACCTTCTTGGTACCCTCAGCCAGTCTGGGATTTGAAGGCACACTGTTGACATCACACTGAATCACAAATCAGCCATTCAGCCAACTGAGCTAACCAAGTTTCAGTCATGTAATAGTTTACATCAGATAGATATTAAGATTGCCGAAAAAGTACACCTTCATTTCAATGGCTCTTATTTCAAAAATATTAGGCAAGCAAAAAGCTATGGTATGCTCAAGTAAATCAGAATACTTCAAGGAAGTTAACATTTTTAACAAATTCCTCATGTATTAAATAAATTAAATTAACAATGTTTGTTCGAACCAAATTCATTATTGCAATTTACACGTTGTTAAATGATAATGGCAACATAGAGTTTTCAACTTACAGAGGAACCTCTGTCACCTTGTTTACCAGATGGACCAGGCTGCCCTGGAGATCCAGGAGGTCCAGAGTGACCCGGATGACCACCTGGACCAGGTTCACCACGATCTCCCTGCCAAAACAAAATGGCAATTGTTACCATTGATGGGAAAAACAACCTAACACCGATTTTAAACTCCTACTTCCTTTGGTAAATTTGCAATTGCAAGTAAGTTGAATTTTCGTCCTCCTCACCTTAGGACCAGCTGCTCCAACTTGGCCAGGAGGTCCATCAGAGCCTGGATTACCCTAAAGTGTAACATAAAATACTTAGCAAACAACACTACCAATAAGACTAGGAAGTCTTAATGACTAATGGGAAAACTGATTTCCAATTGATGGTTGTTTGTAAACTTAACATTACTATTTAGAAATAGATTCTGTGCTAAGATGCATAGGATACTAACTGTCTTGATAACATAGTCTAACATGTGATGTCAATAATTCTATTTAAGGATAAAAACATGAGTGGAACTACTCACATCTCTGCCAGGTTGACCAGGGACTCCACTTATGCCAGGTGGACCGGCCGTACCAGAAGGACCTCGTTCACCAGGACCACCAGGGGGACCCTGTTTGCCAGGTTCACCCTGAATAACACACGGTTTATACCAATTTGAGCAAACACCCTTATGATTTGGTGTACCTTCTTAAAAAGAATACAACTATATTTTAAAAATCTGAAATGCAAGTCTTTCAGTCAGGTCCTCCAAAAAGTGAGTGCTCCTCAGTTAATACAACAGAAACATCACAAATTACAGCACAAAAAACAGCTGCTTGGTGACCTCTACCCGGGTAGTGAGAGAAAACCAAAGAAGTAATCTCATATCTCTCATCCTACTTTGTGTCCACAGCTGCGTCAAATAATTATCTGCTCTTCTTGAAAAGGAGCAGCTGTCTTTGCCTGTGTATAATGGCATAGATCAAGATGGAGCCAAAGAGTGTGGTGCTGGAATAACATAGCTGGTCAGGCAGCATCTGAGGAGCAGGAGAATCGAGTTTTCAGGCATAAGTTCTTCATCAGGAATCTTATCCTGATGAAGGGCTTATGCCCAAAACATCGATTTTCCTGCTTCTCAGATGCTGCCTGACCTGCTGTGCTTTTCTCGCACCACACTCTTTGATTCTCATCTCCAGCATCTGCACTCCTTACTTTCTCCTAAATCAAGATAGAGACAGGAAGTGCCAATGCAAGAAACTGTGTCGAAAGTTACAATGAGGAATTTTTTAAAGGATAGAAGTGGAAGTATTCAAAAAATAAAGGAAATATTTTGACTTCAACCTCGAAGAGGTAACGATCACTATCATGTTTAGAACTACTGAGGCAAGAGAAGACAGTAAAGGTATCAGAACTTTCAGAATAAAACAAAGAAACTGAAGTTCTTAGTGTGCTACACGAATAATTAAAGATTGGTCTAGATATCAGGGAATGGCTGAAAGCTGTATGGGAAGGAAATAAATGGAGGTTACATGGCTAAAGTTTAACTCACAGCTGAAAACTGAGTGTGGTGTATAAATACTATTTAATCACGTACCATTGCATTTTCCTTTGCGTTCAGGTAATGAAAACCTGATATGTCCTGTTTCCAGAAGGAACTATGTGGTAAGTTGTTTATTAGTTTGATAATAGTAGAGAAATAGCTTCCTTTCTGTGTCTAGAAGCCATAAATGTAACTGTGAATTAAAGACATGAAAGCCAAATTAATGTCATTGGAAGATGTTGTACTTACTGATGGTCCTCTTTGACCTGTAGGGCCTGGTTTCCCTACTGAACCAGGTAAACCTGCCAAACCTCGTGAACCTGGCATTCCTTGATGACCTTGTGTGCCAGGAGGACCCTGTTAAAGACAACGTGGTTTAGAAAATAACTTGGCCTTTTAGTTTCTATGTGTAATAGTGGAGGCAAAACATTATTAAGACATATCCAATTAACCTATTTTTCTAATCATTCTGTTCAGGGATGTTATTCCACACCTGTGTGGATCAGGTGAAACTTGAACACACGCCTCTGGATGCAGGGGTAAGGACACTACCACTGTGCCACAAAAGAGCCCATGTATCCAATTTAATTTTATTTTTAAACCAATCTAATATCAGAGATATTAGTACATACTGCTGGGATTGAACCTGGGTCTCTCATTTCAGGAGTGAGGACACTACCACTGCACCACAATAAGGCCCACCCATTGCAGTATTTAAAAAAAATTAACCTATTTTTCATAATCAACCTTTTCAGACTCACCTTTGTTATTACTCACCTTTGGAGCAGGTGGGACTTGAGCCCAGGTGTCCTGTTCCAGGGTAAGGTCACGACCATTGCACCACCAGAAGGTTTGCATATCTAACTCACCTTTTTATATTTCAATCAACCCGCTTAGAAACATTATTGCACACCACTGGAATGTGCAGACCTTGAACCTAGGCCCCTCAGTCTAGAGGAAGGGACACTACCACTGCACTATACAAGGGCTGACATATCCAATGAAAGAAAAGAAGATGCACTACTTGATGCTAATCTTGTTCTCTTTTAACAAGTCTAATTTCTCATGTTTCTGACTATCCCTGATATTAAGAAAAACTAACGTATGTGATTTATGGAGCAACTTTGTCATTAGCCTACAATGATATGTGGCTGAGGGAAATGTGACAATGGTCACAGCAAATTTGATTCAACTACATCTAGAATCTGAGGAATCTAAATTACATTTACACAAAGAAAATGCATTAAGTATTAAATCATAGTGAATCTTTTTATTTGATGTATTTTAGAAATTATCTCCCGTATCTCAATCCATCTTTGATAACTAGCACTTTTTTTTTAGGCACCACTAGTTTACTTACAGGAGGGCCAGATTCACCAAGTGAGCCCTTGTCACCAGGGTTACCTGGTTCACCTTTGTTACCAGGAGGTCCAATTTCACCACGTACGCCAGTTTTGCCAGCTGGACCAGCAGGTCCATCTTTACCAGGGGGACCTGGAGGACCAGGAGAACCTGCGCTGCCCTGTTGGGAAAAATAAAGGTTAAGAGAAATCCTAAAAGGATGTGACCCTATTCATGTAGCTGAGAACACTGTATACTTTACTTACTACTTTCTTTATCAAACCTGCTAATTCAAGTGATCTGTGCACAGAAACATCAAGGTCTCTCCACTCTTGCACTCCCTTTATAATTCTACCCCATTTTAATTGTCTTTCAATGTTCTTTCTACCAAAGTACAGGTACTATAAAAGGTCATGGGGACACAGGAAGAGGAGGTCATGGGTCAGCATAGATTGGTAGTGAGTGGTGTAAGGGCTTATAGGAAAATGGGGGACAGTGGAGGGGTAGAGAGAGGCATTAGGAGTGAGTGAGAGTCTACTGAGTACAGAGATGGGATGAGTGATGGCCACAGGGCTGTTTTTATTCTTTATTGCTTTTATTGTAAACTTGAACAAGATCCTAAATCGCTGAGGCCAGCCTTTCCCACAACTCACTTGGAAGGTCGGTAGGCCCTGTGGCTGTCTCTATACTGTTTCAGGGGTTAGTGGATGTGACTTTTGATGTCACCTTCCCTCTGCTGAAATAAAAATCCTGTCACTCAGGGAAGTTTCTCCATGGCTGGGGGATATTTTTTGACTGTGCACTTGACTCAGAAGCAAATATTTGGCCGAGTCCCAATGGGAATAAAACATGCTTGAAGATCACAGGGAATTCTCAAGTTTTCATGAGTAAAACTTCATTCATTTTGTCAAATTGTATTTTAGGTTTATCAACATTAATATCAATATTTCATTGCATAGTAGTAATTTTGAATTTAAAATATTTCATTGATACATAGACAAGAATGTTTCAACACTTTGCATGTTGTCTACTGAGCCATATCCTACCTCTGAAAAACTGGGAGAAAAGATCATAGATCCTCAAACATGTGCAAGGTGTGTCAAAAATGATTTTCATACTAGCTATGGATATGCTGAGAGTGTTAGGAAATAATGTATTTAATAGCAAATAAGCAAAGGTGAAAATCATTTTAGACGTTGGTCAGAAAAATATGAGATGTTTCAAGATCTGTACAAAATATAGATTAATGTAACAAGAGAACTAATTCATACTGACATTGAGTGTAACTGTAGACATTACTTACTGCTGGTCCAGTTGCACCAATTGGGCCAGGGCTGCCAGGAAAACCAGAAGAACCCTACAAAAGAGACCATCTCAATTAGACAATTCTCAAAGCTGCTTATGTAATGTACAGCCCAGTTATCATAAACCACATCTTTCCACACAACCCTGTCACGGTAGGCGCTGCAAGACGTGTCAGAGTGTGGACATGGATACCACCATTACACGTGGAGACACCTCCCACCTTGTACATGGCAGGTACTCATATGACTCAGCCAACTTTGTCTACCTTACATGTTGCAGGCAAGGATGCTCTGAGGCATGGTACATTGGGGAAACCGAGCAAAGGCTACAACAGATGAAGGGGCACCGCACAACAATCAACAGACAGGAGTGTTCCTTCCCAGTTGGGGAACACTTCAGCGGTCCAGGACATTCGACCTCAGACCTTCGGGTGACCATCCTCCAAGGCAGACTTCGGATCAGGCAGCAGCGAAAAGTGGCCGAGCAGAGGCTGATAGCTAAGTTTGGTACCCATAGGAAGGGCCTCAGCCGGGACCTTGGGTTCATGTCACACTACAGGTGACCACCATTGCACTACACACACACACACACACACACACGCACTCCTATACAAATACATACTTACAACATCTGCCAATAGTCCATGCGACAAACATACTGCATGTGTTTTAACCAAATGTCCATGTCTCAGACTGTCCTCAGTAAAAGAAAGGGACTGCCATTTGTTAGAAGGTTCTGGCACAGTCACTTTAGGGCATCAGTCTGGAGATTGGAAATGGTGGGCAATCCATTTAGGCTGGTCAGGACATCTGCGATCTGGGCAGTGATCTGAGTCAGTCTCATAGGTGCATTGCAACCAGTCTGAGGATTCATGGATTGTCAGTCAAGAAGCTGCACAGAGATCAATGAAAGGTCTGTCAGCATCCGTCAGGGCTGTCCACCCAAGTTGGGGACTTTGGGGGTTAAATTATGAGGAGAGATTGTACAAATTAGATGTTTTATCTAGCATTTAGAAGGTTAAAGGATCAAAATCAGTAAAGACAAAGAGGAATTGGACCAGGTCTCAATTATAATAGTTGAGCAACACAATGTTAGGACTGATTCCTGGGTTGCAGCGTCTGAACTGGTGTACTGCTGAGCTCTTAAAAATGGTGCCAGTGGAACAGGAAGCTCTAAGGCCTGGCAGTGGTGAGCCCATCTACCTTTCCTGCAATGTGATTCTTCAAGAAGGATGCATCAGAGTGCATAATTAATTTTCTTCATGTGAAAGAAGTTCCTCTGAGGCATGCCAAACTGAGTGCCATGATGTACACTTGACAAAACAGGCCTACGAGAATTTCAGTAGAAGATGGTTTTCGGGTTATGGGCCAAGGAAGCTCCTGCTGAGCCACTCTTAAACCTACTGCCCGTTATAAGGTGATCACACCCAGAGCATGAGTCGGCCATTGAGCCCTTCAAGTATTCTCCCCCTGTTCAATTAGATCATAGTGGATCTGTACTTTCATTACAGATCTTAGTCCTATATACTGTAATTCAGTCATCCAACAAAAATGAGTCTCCATATTTATATTTTAATTCGATCTAGCCTCACATTGAAGGTGATGCACACTTTGAAGAACACAAATTTACCATGGAAAATCCTTATCAATAGTCCAGCCTAGTTCTTCCTGCAGATTTGAGGGGGGAATATTATTAAAATTGATCAGATTTTAAAGGAAGTTGAGCAGAATCTTAAATTGAGATAAAATATTTTGTGTACGCAATGCTGAGAAACAAAGCTATGGAATGGACATTATATTCTTGTGGATTAAGTAACTATATGAATGGATGGCTGCTCATTATTTCGCAAAGCAAATGCAATACTCGTGTAGGACATTAACTTAAATAAGGTGGTGGTAAATATGAATATCAGCTGAGTTGTTGTTTAATAGTAATTCTGATACTCACAGGAGGCCCTGCTGAGCCACGTTCGCCTTTCTCTCCTCTGCTCCCAGGAAGACCCTAAAATAACGAAAAAAAAGTGAACTAATTTCATCTATTTTCTGAAAAATCAAAACGCAATTAACCATATATGATCATCAAGATTATAAACTTTTGTTTATTCTTTAAAAAATACTGTATTCATAAATTACTATAAGTAAACAGAACAGAGACAAAACAGTTCATTACAAACTTTACAGAAAAAAGAAATTTTGACATTCCTCGTTAGAGCTTCAATCCAGTTTTGCAACAAAAACAGTATTTTATAAACACAAAATTAAGGCTACAAGGCTATTGTGAAATATAACACTCTCATATTTAGGCAGAACTAAAAATTTTGCATTTTTTTCCCTAAAAATCATTTATATGTGCATCCACATTTCTAAATTGGTTGTGTACAGATTTTGCGGAAACAAAGAACAAACAAAACATTGAAATTTTGACATTTCTCAGAGTTTCTCTGCAGTTTCAAAAGCAAAGGCATTTCCTTAAGCAGGAACCTTTTTGCATTCATTCTGAGGCAGCAAGAATGGGCCTTCACTATACTTTGGCAGGAAGACCTTAGATGGTGACCTTTCCCCACTGTCGCTGGCAGCAGCTACCCCAAGCTTCAGTGCGTCCCTCAGTAAGTACAGTAGCGCCTCGACTTACAAACTTAATCCGTTCCAGGACCCAGTTTGCGAACTGAATCAATTTTTCCATTGTTTGGATATTTCCGGAGTCTTTTCTCTTTTTTGTCTCTTGGAGGTTGGTGATGCCACAAGAAAACAATCCAGAGAAACTTGTTTTTTTCCTTTGTTGCAGAGTTTTCCGAAAATGGGACATCACATTGTCATTTAAAATGTTCAATGCTCTGTTGGTCACAGTTTTGTTGGGTGATGCCTCTCAACAAAAGCCTGCACTTCACTCCATTTGTTCGTACCTTGAATTTCGTACGTATGTTGAAGCAAAATTTTACATACAATCCTGTTCGTAAATCGATTTGTTCATGAACAGGGTCGTTCGTATGTCGAGGCACTACTGTATACTATTGGAAAATTTGCTTACCAGTCGACCAGGTATTCCAATTATACCTGTAGGACCTGGTACGCCAGAGCTGCCTTTTGGGCCAGGGTTCCCATCTGAGCCTTTAGGACCAGGCTGACCATCAAGACCCTAATTAAATAAATTACAGATTAGTCATGCGCTGGAATGAAAGTTAACACAGTTTTCATCTTTAAATTCTGAGACAGCAAAATTGAACTTGCACCAGGCTCTTTGCATAGTATCAATATCAACATCAACATGTTCTCAGAAAGGTCAGCCTGAGGCTTAATCAAAATCAGATCTCAGCTGCATTGTTCAAACTGTCAAATTTATTAGTAACCATTCTTTCACTCAAGTAAGAAAAACATTTTTATGGAGACATGATATAATTTTTTCATAACTCTAAAGAGCTGTGTCAGGTCACTCTCTCTTTTCATTTTTCTCAAGCAAAAACAGCCAAGCTTTTCAGGTGTAATGTCTGAGTCCTGGCATCTTTCTACTGAATGATTTGTGCAACTCCTCCAATGCCTCTTTATTATGTTCAGAACTGTCCACACGACCCAAATTATGGCTCTAATCAAGTTTCCCTATAAATTTAACAATTACCATATTGTTCAATTTGATTTTGTTTTTGCCTTTCAGGGCCTTATTTACCAGAATCGTTTATTTTCGTGACTTGTGCATTTCTTTTTCCATGCTTTTCACTTTATTGGTATATGCCCAAGAATGTATATCCTCCTTATCCTTCCTAACAAAATATCCCACAATATTTTCATTTGTATTGATGTCCATTTCCCACTTAACCTGAAATAATCGAAAGGCTATTTTCTGCCTGACAGTAAACTATAGCTATTATTGATATTCCAGAAATAGGCACCCTATTTACAATATTTCACAGACTCGTTATTAAGTCTCAACTTACCGGAGGTCCAGGAAATCCACTAGGACCTTTAGGACCAATTTCCCCTCGTTCACCCTGAAGAAAATAATTGAGATACTTTTAATAATAAATAATTTTCTTCAGATTTGAGATACATGACATACAATTCATATTAATTGTTGATGATACAATTGTAATTTTGTTTAAATTGCTCTTAATAAATCTGAAGTCTGCATATCTTTATCTGTTACATGTGTATTTTATTTCAGCATATGTACCATAATTAGGTGCAAATAATTAAACTGAAGTAAGCATAGGCCTAACCGTAGCATATAGCTTTCTCAATCTCTTGCTTTATTTCTCACTGTGAATCTTGTTGGGTGTCTACAGCTGAAGTCCTGCTGAGACAGAGTGTCCACAGGGGTATTGGGGCAAGATGTTTTGTGCTAGACTCTGCTTTGCAAGGAGATCTAACTTTAAAACTACCCTCAAGTGATCTAAATGGCTTTGAAGAAGAAATAAGATCCTAGCTTCAGCTGCACAGGAACAGCACATTGTTATTGCCTGACAGTCAGGCTCACCAGTCTGCTCCAAAATGCCTGACCAAAACGAAATCCCTTGATTACAAAGGAGAGAGTAGATTTTCTCTTCGAGGAGAACCAGGCCAGGTTCCATTTTATAATGTAGCCTAGTTGATCTTAAATGCACTTACAATTACATGGGCAGATAATTGGACAGGTTGCATTTGGCTACTCAATCATCCCTGCTTAATTTCTCTTTCTGTGTTACACAAGGTGATTATATTTGAAGTTCTAAACTGATTACAGAGAGCGGCATTTTAAAAAATGTTTTATTATATTTTTACATTTTTATACTGATGACAAAAAATGGCAAAAGATCGCCTTTGGAGCATCACCTTACTTCTTTAGTGGATTCAAACCACTTTTGTCCCTCAAGAAAGAAACATTCCCAATAGCTGTTGTAAAAAGGTCTTCTCCCGAAAATAGTTCAAAACTATAATCTCAAATTGGATGAGCCATTCAAACACAAAAGCACTGGCTGTCTCAAACAGTAACATAAGATGTGCAATCATTGCATGTCCCATGTTCAGTAAAGACCTTTGGGCTTATAACAGGTCAGACGATGAGATAACCATTTTGTCAGTCTGCTTTTAAAACAGAAAGAAGCTGCTTGGCTGACAGAGTTCCATCAGAATGCTGCTGAACTAACTTTCTTTGAGATCAATTTTCCACATTCCTTAAAGTGAGAGCACGTTACAATCATCATAAAGCATTTCTGCAGCCTAAATTATTTTACCTGATTTTTAACTGCATAAACATTTATTCAATTAAATCTTCAATAAAATTTACTTACAGGAAGACCACGAGAACCAATAGGACCTGGAGGACCAGCTGGGCCAGACTCACCCTAATATCAGAAAAATCAATGGATAATTAAAGAGGTTTACAAATTGATGAATTTTTAAAAAATTTCAACTATTTGTTGGTTATTTTTCACTTTTTATTTACATAAGCGTATGAGAGATTTTGCAACTAGTGTGCATGCTTCTGGGTATCAGGGAGTGCAGCCAACTGATTTGTAGCAATGATCATATTCCATTATAGTGCCTATTAGATTAATGGATATGTGTCTCTGGTGAAGACCCAACAAAGACATCAATTTACCAATTTACAAAAATGCAACTTATTAACGCAGAGCAAAAGGGACAGTTGTAAATATTTGTTTTACACCTAATCCTATTGTCATTTCCATTGAAGCAATGTCCATTAGATTAGATTAGATTAGATTAGATTAGATTACTTACAATGTGGAAACAGGCCCTTCGGCCCAACAAGTCCACACCGCCCCGCCGAAGCGCAACCCACCCATACCCTTACATCTACCCCTTACCTAACACTACGGGCAATTTAGTGTGGTCAATTCACCTGACTGCACATCTTTGGAGTGTGGGAGGAAACCGGAGCACCCGGAGGAAACCCACGCAGACACGGGGAGAATGTGCAAACTCCACACAGAGAGTCACCTGAGGCAGGAATTGAACCATTGAGGTACATACTGTTTAGCTCATCTTCTGGTACAGATTTTAAGGCTGCTGAGATTTAATTTAATCTCCTGCTAGATTCCTGTTTATTTGACAAGAACATTTCAGACATATTCGACCAAATTATTCAGGGTTCTGGCATTTCACAACAAGCCCTCTTAATTCAGGTTATTGATCAATGATTTTTGTTAAAGTGGAAACAAGCTTGATATAAGTGCAAGTAGATAATGGGACAATGCCTGCAAAATGACATCAGACATTTTAATGACCAACAGAAAACCTTAATGAGTTTTAGAATCAAGAGATAAATAGAGGAAGGATTAAAGATAAAGGTGGGGAAATTAAAGTGAGTGAATATGCAGTAAGTGAAATAAATGAAGGATTGGAAAATTTTGGAGAGAAAAACAAAAGAAAGATAACAGTTTCAAACAGTAGTTAAAGTTAGATATTTTTAAAACCTCCAACAACAATTTACAAGCTAACACACAACACTCCACAGTTATATTTGGTTTATTTCTATGTGTTTGATTAGCATTAATTAACAATGATCAACATTAAAAGGGAACTTATGTTATTAATTACTTTGGCTGGCATGTTTACTGAGCAATTAATGCACAAATGCATGCAGAGATTATGAAGATGTTGAACTTGAGATGTCACTTTTGTGAAACCTAGTGAGACCCAGTACACACTAGCCAACAACTTGTGGTATTTATAACTTCTAGGGTATCTCTTCCTCACTACAGTGTGTGACCAATTTATTTAATAATATTGATTTGTATACATATGACACTATTTCTTTACCAGAGTCTGTTATATTTTCTTCAGCCTTTATTTTATTTATTGACACTAAACAGCAATCAATCTTTCTCAGGTGACAAACATCAAAAAATGTTTGGAAAATGTTAAGTTACCCGCCCTCCTGTAGGGCCTGGTTGACCTGGTGGACCCATTGGGCCTTGCTGCCCCTGCAGGAGAATAGAAATAGTAAAAACGTTGAGCACAGATTTTGTTACCAAAACAAAGTGACTAACAAGATGCAGACAAAATTCTGTGCACTCACTGAGGTACCATCTTTGCCAGGTGCACCATCAAATCCTATTGGACCAGCCTCCCCCTGTCATAGAAAATACAGACTTAGTTCTGTGCAAACCTGCTTTAACCTCACAATTTTAATGCATTGTTTGAGCCGAGAGGACACCTTTTGTTAGAAACTCTGAAGTTATCTTGAAAATGTGACTTAAAAGGAATTTGGGATTTACATATTAACGAAATAAAACTAGTAAACCCATTCTAAAAGATGAAAGACTTAAATATTTTATATTTAAAACAAAAAGAATTATATTCAATAGGGGGTTAAACAAATGGAATAAAGAACAATACTTACTCTTTCACCTTTAGGCCCAATACCACCTGGCTGACCATTTTCACCTGGCATACCTTGTAATCCTGAAGGGCCGATTGGGCCTGGTGGGCCTGCAGGCCCAGGAAGACCCTGACATTCAAAGATGAAGCAACAATGAACATAAGTACTGGCTCTCCTTGTCTGTGTATATACATGATTTCTTTCTGAAAAAAGCAACAAAGTTGCTTACTTGTGCTCCGGCTGATCCACTGTCACCAGGAAGCCCACGTGGCCCTGTAGGCCCGGAAGAACCAGGGGGTCCACGCTCACCTGCAGGACCAGCCGCACCCTAGAGTTTAAAGATGGAACATGAAATAATGCTAAAACTCTTTTATTTAACAAGAAGCCCGCATTCAAAACGAATCTGACATGAAACTTACTTTTGAACCTGGCGCTCCTGGGGAACCATTTTCACCACGGGGACCCTAGCAAAAAGCAAATTGTCAAAATGATGTACTCCTATCAAAATAAAAACAACTCTGAATGGTTTAAGTAGTGGACACAATAGTTGGACATGAAATTACAAGGCAGAGAAGTGGATCAGTTTATTCTCTGCTTTAACCTCACAATTTTAATGCATTGTTTGAGCCGAGAGGACACCTTTTGTTAGAAACTCTGAAGTTATCTTGAAAATGTGACTTAAAAGGAATTTGGGATTTACATATTAACGAAATAAAACTAGTAAACCCATTCTAAAAGATGAAAGACTTAATCTAAGTTTATTTAATATATTTGAGCTACATGACACTGTAACCTTTTGCTATAAATTCTGTGCCTTATGATCCTGCTCCACAACCACCTGATGAAGAAGCTGTTGGACTATAACCTGGTATTGTGTGATTTTTAACTTTGTCCAACCCTGTCCAACACTGGCTCCTTCAAATCTTGATTATTATAGGTTCCTGTTTCACTGGTTCCCAGGCATTTACCCTGAGTTTCTGTTGGCATGGCATATCCAGCAGATGTTGCATTTTATTCCTGAATCCCTTATATACCATAAGATGTAAATTTTTTTCAGGTTTCTATTGCTCCATAACTTCAGCGGGTGTTTGGTTCATGTGCGTAAATGGGGTTTCTGTCAATCCTCTGGGGGTCAAATGAGAGATGCCCCCTGGAAATAAATCACTTAAATATCTCATCATCCAGAAGACCCTGTCAGATACTAATAGATTACTCCAGACACAATAACTTGTTCACTATCCAGTCTCTTTGTTAAATTTCTCTGCATCCTGAACTGCCATACTGCCATGACCCATGTGTAAAAAGGATAACAAACCCATCTCAGGCCATGGATTCAGTGGAAACAACTTTTACCTGACTTTTATCCATGATCTACAGAAAACAAAATGGTTCTTATAAGACAAGAAGGTTTATTACATGACAGCAACAAGTAAAATGGCATTTGATAAGATTTAATTACTAAAACCTTAGCAACCTGGTTCAGAGAGGAGTGAAGGCTGGGCCATTGACTGTAAGATAAGCAGAGTTTGGATCTACAAGGGGCAGCAATATTTGTGGACTGGTGGGGGGAGTGGGGCAATCAGAACACTGAAATTAAGGTCAGAATTGGATCGTCCATAATCTTATTGACTGGTGGCAAGTTCAAGAATCTGAATGATCCTCTCCAGCTCCATCTCTTATGTTTGTGTTTTGAATTACTTGTCATTCTGTATGCCAAGGATGACAGTAGCTGAGTGCTCCCACTACCATTGCTGTATCTGATGAAGGTTCTCTTTCCTCTTGTCCACTTCTTGCAGCAAGACCAGCAGAGATGAGCCAGAGAACATTGGATCCTACTCTCTGTCTTGATGCACCATGTTGTAGTATTCTTTTTGACTAGATGCTTTTGAACAGCAAATTCAGTCCCTATTCCAGCCAAAATGCACCCAAGAACCACAGAATCAGAATTTTAAAATTGTTGCAGTGACAAAGGAAGCTCTTGAGCCCAATGTATCTGCACTGGCTGTCCGAATGATTATGACTTTGCATCACCTTTTTGCTTTCTCCCCTTTCCCCAGTACATTGTTTCGATTCATATGATCCTCTTGAATCGAACCCTTGATTGAAGCTGCCTCCAACATATTTCCAGGCAGTACATCCCAAACCCAAGTCACTTGCTGTATGAAAACAATGTTTTTTTACCTCGCATCATGTTTTTCTCTTTAGCAAGTAACTTTAGATTTGTGCCCTCTCATTCTTGATCCTTTCACAAGTTGGTACAGTTTTTCCATATCCCCATTGTTTACACACCTCATGATTTTGACAGATTGAATCTCCTCTTCACCTTTCCTCACCAAGGAAAACAGTCCCGCCTTCTAAAATCTATCCTGATAATTGAAGTTTCTCATTTCTGGAAACATTTTGTTAAACCTCTTCTGCACTCTCACCAATGCCTTCACCTTCAGGTTTTGTTCCCGTTACTATACACAATATTTCAGTTGAGATTGAAATGGGGTCTTATACGAATTCTGCTGTACCTCCCAGCACTTGTTCTCTATGTCACTTAATAAAGCTAGGATATTGTATGCTTTATTACCTGCGCTCTTTATCTTTGCTGCAATCTTTAATGACTTATGCACTTATAAACTCAGGTCTCTCAATCCATAGAATCAAGAGAGTCATAGAGATTTACAGCATAAAAACAGATCCTTCAGCCCAACTCGGCCATTCTGACCAGCTATCCGAAATAAATCTAATCCCATTTGCCAGCATTTGACCGATATATCTCGAAATCCTTCCTATTCATATACACATCCTTATGTTTTTTAAATGCCGTAGTTGTACCAGCCTCTACCAATTCCTCTAGCAGCTCATTCCATACATAGAACATATAGAACATAGAACAATACAGCACAGAACAGGCCCTTCGGCCCACGATGTTGTGCCGAACTTCTAACCTAGATTAAGCACCCATCCATGTACCTATCCAAATGCCGCTTAAAGGTCGCCAATGATTCTGACTCTACCACTCCCACGGGCAGCGCATTCCATGCCCCCACCACTCTCTGGGTAAAGAACCCACCCCTGACATCTCCCCTATACCTTCCACCCTTCACCTTAAATTTATGTCCCCTTGTAACACTCTGTTGTACCCGGGGAAAAAGTTTCTGACTGTCTACTCTATCTATTCCCCTGATCATCTTATAAACCTCTATCAAGTCACCCCTCATCCTTCGCCGTTCCAACGAGAAAAGGCCGAGAACTCTCAACCTATCTTCGTACAACCTACTCTCCATTCCAGGCAACATCCAGGTAAATCTTCTCTGCACCCTCTCCAAAGCTTCCACATCTTTCCTAAAGTGAGGCGACCAGAACTGCACACAGTACTCCAACTGTGGCCTAACCAAAGTCCTGTACAGCTGCAACATCACTTCACGACTCTTGAATTCAATCCCTCTGCTAATGAACGATAATACTCCATAGGCCTTCTTACAAACTCTATCCACCTGAGTGGCAACCTTCAAAGATCTATGTACATAGACCCCAAGATCCCTCTGTTCCTCCACCTGACTAAGAACCCTACCATTAACCCTGTATTCCGCATTCTTATTTGTTCTTCCGAAATGGACAACCTCACACTTGGCAGGGTTGAACTCCATCTGCCACTCCTCAGCCCAGCTCTGCATCATATCTAAGTCCCTCTGCATCCGACAACAGCCCTCCTCACTGTCCACAACTCCACCTATCTTCATATCATCTGCAAATTTACTGACCCACCCTTCGACTCCCTCATCTAAGTCATTAATAAAAATTACAAACAGCAGAGGACCCAGAACTGAACCCTGCGGAACTCCACTTGTAACTGGGCTCCAGGCTGAATATTTACCATCTACCACCACTCTCTGCCTTCGACCGGTTAGCCAGTTTTCTATCCAATTGGCCAAATTTCCCTCTATCCCATGCCTCCTGATTTTCCGCATAAGCCTACCATGGGGAACCTTATCAAATGCCTTACTAAAATCCATGTACACTACATCCACTGCTCTACCCTCATCCATGCACCACCATCTGCATGAAAAAGTTGCCCCTTAAGTCTCTTTTATATCTTTCCCTTCTCACCTTAAACATATACCCTTGTGATTTTGACTCCCTCAGCCCAGGGAAAAGACCTTGTCTATTTATCATATCAATGCCCCTCGTGATTTTGTAAACCTCTATTAGATTATCCCTCAGCCTATTCAACCTCTCTCTATAAAGCACACACCTCAACCCTGGCAACATTTTTGTAAATCTTTTCTGAACCCTTTCAAGTTTCACAACATTCTTCCTATAGCAGGGAGACCAGAATTGAACACAGTATTGCAAAAGTGGCCCAACCAATGTCCTGTACAACTGCAACATTACCTCCCAACTCCTATACTCAATGCTCTGACCAATAACGGAAAGCATACCAAACAATATCTTCACCATCCTATCTACCTGAGGTGGCACTTTCAAGGAACCACCCTGCACTCCAAGGTCTCTTTGTTCAGCAACATTCCCCAGGCCCTTACCATTAAGTGTATAAGTCCTGCCTTGCTTTGCCTTTCCAAAATGCGGCACCTCACATTTATCTAAATTAAACTCCATTTGCCTCTCCACAGCCCATTGGCCCATCTGATCTAGATCCCATTGTACTCTGAGGTAACCTTCTTCACTGTCCACTACACCCCTAATTTTGGTGTCATCTACAAACTTACTAGTTATACCTCCTATGTTCCCATCCAAATCATTTATATAAATGATGAAAAACAGTGGACCCAGCACCGATCCTTGTGGCACACCACTGGTCACAGGCCTCCAGTCTGAAAAGCAACCCACCACACTGTCGTCTACCTTCGAGCCAGTTCTGTATCCAAATGGCTAGTTCTCACTGTATTCCATATGATCTAACATTGCTAACCAGTCAACTGTGCGGAACCTTGTCAAATGCATTACTGAAGTCCATATAGATCACATTCACTGCTTTGCCCTCATCAATATACTTGTTACTTCTTGAAAAAACTCAACTAAGTTAGTGAGACATGATTTTGCATACACAAAGCTATGTTGACTATCCCTAATCAGTCCTTGCTTTTCCAAATACATGTGCATCCTGTCCCTCAGGATTCCCTCCAACAGCCACCAATGTCAGGCTCAGCAATCTACAGTTCCTTCACTTTCTTAAATAGTGGCGTCACGTTAGCCAACCTCCAGGTTCTAGCACCTCGCCTGTGGCTATCGATGATACAAATATCTCAGCAAGAGGGCCAGCAATCTCTTCCCTGGATTCCCACAGAGTTCTAGGGTACACCAGATCAGGTCCTGGGGATTTGTCCACTTTTATGCATTTCAAGACATCCAGCACCACCTCCTCTGTAATATGAACTTTTTGCAAGATGTCACCATCTATTTCCCTACATTCTATATCTTCCATGCAAAATACTCATTTAGTATCTCCCCATCTCCTGGTATTCCACACATAGGTGACCTTGCTGATATTTAAGGGCCCTCATTCTCACCCTAGTTACTCTTTTGTCCTGAATGTATTTGTTGAATTCCTTTGGATTCCCTTTAACCCTATTTGCCAAAGCTATCTCGTGTCCCCTTTTTGCCCTCCTGATTTCCCTCTTAAATATACTCCTACTGTTTTTATACTCTTCTAGGGAATGTGTCAATTTCTGTGATCTACACCTGATAGGTGCTTCCTTCTTAATCTTGACCAAAACTTCAATTTTTCTAGTCATCCAGCATTCCTTACATCTACCAGCCTTTCCTTTCACCCTAAAAGAAACATACTGTCTCTGGACTCTCATTATTGAAGGCTTCCCATTTTAGATTCCATTTAGTGTGGAAACAGGCCCTTCAGCCCAACAAGTCCACACCAACCTTCCAAAGAGCAACCCACCCCCCTACATTTGCCCCTGTCAAGTCCACCTAACACTATGGGCAATTTATGCACATCTTTGGACTATGGGAGGAAACCAGAGCACCCAGAAGAAACTCACACAGGCATAGGGAGAGTGTACAAACTCTACACAGACAGTTGCCTGAGGCAGGAATTGAACCTGGGTCCCTGGTGCTGTGAGACAGCAATGCTAACTACTGAGCCACCGTGCCATCCATCCCTTTATTTGTGACCATCTGCCTCCAATCAAATTTTGAAAGTTCTTGCCTAATGCTGTCAAAATTAGCCTTCCTCCAATTTAGAACTTTAACTTTCAGATCTGGTCTATCCTTTTCCATCACTATTTTAATAACAATAGAATTATGGTCACTGGCCCCAAAGTGCTCCCTCACTGACGCCTCAGTTACCTGCCCTGCCTTCTTTCCCAAGAGTGGGTCAAGTTTTGCACCTTCTCTCATAGGTACATCCACATGCTAATTCAGAAAAATTCTTGTACGCAGTTAACAAATTCCTCTCTATCCAAGCCCTCAACGCTATGGCAGTCCCACTCAATGTTTGGAAAGTTAAAATCCTCTACCATAACCACCCTATTATTCTGATAGATAACTGAGATCTCCTTACAAATTTGTGTCTCAATTTCCCCCTGACTATTGGGGTGTCAATAGCACAATCATCCCTTTCTCATCCCTTTCTCATTTCTCAGTTCCACCCTAATAACTTCCCGAGACATTTTTCCAGGAATATCCTTCCGAAGTACAGTTGTAATGTTATCCCTAATCAAAAACGCCACTCCTCCTTCTCGCCTGCCTCCCACTCTATCCTTCCCATAGCATCCATACCCTGGAACATTAAGCTTCCAGTGCTGTCCATCCTTGAGCCCCCCTGCACATCATTTAGAGTAGTACCTTTTGGGAGCTGAAATCTGAGATTAAAGTAGCACAGGCTATCATAGAATCATAGCATCCCTACAGTGTAGGGAGACAATGGCTTAGTGGTATTATCACTGGACTATTAATCCAGGGACCCAGGTAATGTGCTACAAACCCATGTTTGAATTCTGCCATGGCAGTTGGTGGAATTTGAATTCAATTAAATACTTGGAACTAAGAGTCTAATGACCATAAATCAATTGTCAGGGAAAAACCTATCTGGTTCACTAATGCCATGTTTATCTGGTCTGGTCTATATGCGACACCAGAACTACAGCAATGTGATTGACTCTCGCCTGCTTCTCTGAGGGGCAGGTAAATGTTGGCCTAGCCAGCGATGCTCTAATCCTGCAAATGTTTGAAAAAGTCATTTGGCCTGTCAAGTCCACACTAACCCTGAGAAGAGAATCTTACCCAACCCCCTAAACTACATATACATCCACCTAACCGGCACATCTTTGGACCGTGGAAGAAAACCAGAGGAAGCCCATGCAGACATGGGGAGAATATGCAAACATGACACAGACAGTCGCCCGTGGCTGCAATCGAACCTGGGTCCTTGGCACTGTGAGGTAGTAGTGGTGATTTCTGAGATCCTGAGGGGACTTAAACAGGTGGGTGTGGAAATGATGTTTCTTCTTGTGGGAGAATCTAGAACTAGGAGCCATAGTTTAAAAATAAGAGGTTGTCCATTTAAGACAGAGGCAAGGATTTCCTTCTCTTTTAGAGAAAGTTGAGAGTATTCGGAAATCTCTTTGTCAAAAGGGTACAGTACATTTAAATATTTTTAAGGCAGAGGTGGATAGATTTTTGATTACGAAGGGAGTGAAAGACCATCGGGGATACGTTTAAAGTCAGACCAACCATGATACTATTAAATGGTGGGGTATGTTTAAAGGGTCCAGGAACGGCTGATGAAGGGCTCCGGCCTGAAACATTGATTTTCCTGCTCCTCAAATGCGGCCTGATCTGCTGTGCTTTTCCAGAAACACACTCTCAACTCTGATCTCCAGCATCTGCAGACCTCATTGTCTCCCATAAGTAAATTATTACCTCATCCAAAAAAAAAATCAAATGGTTGAATGGAGGTGCACTGACATGGTAAGACAGAACATTTGACAGGGTTAGGGAATTGCGTTGAAGGTTGGTGACCACGAGTCAGAATGATGAATATTTTAATTGATCCCAGCTGATGGTAATACTTGACAAATAAAATTCCAGAATGAAACCTAGCTTGGAGGATTGAAAGTTGGTTGGCGGACAGGAAACAAAGAGTAGTGATAAACGGCTCCATTTCGGAATGGCAGGCAGTGATGAGTGGGGTACCGCAGGGATCAGTGCTGGGACCGCAGCTTTTTACAATATATACTAATGATATAGAAGATGGTATTAGTAATAACATTAGCAAATTTGCTGATGATACTAAGCTGGATGGCAGGGTGAAATGTGAGGAGGATGTTAGGAGATTACAGGGTGATCTGGACAGGTTAGGTGAGTGGTCAGATGCGTGGCAGATGCAGTTTAATGCGGATAAATGTATGGTTATCCACTTTGGTGGCAAGAACAGGAAGGCAGGTTACTACCTAAATGCGATCAATTTAGGTAAAGGGGCAGTACAAAGAGATCTGAAGGGCTTTTGCCCGAAACGTCAATTTTACTGCTCCTCGGATGCTGCCTGAACTGCTGTGCTCTTCCAGCACCACTAATCCAGAATCTGGTTTCCAGCATCTGCAGTCATTGTTTTTACCCTGTTCTTGTACACCAGTCAATGAAGGTAAGCATGCAGGTACAGCAGGTAGTGAAGAAGGCTAATAGCATGCTGGCCTTCATAACAAGAGGGATTGAGTATAGAAGCAAAGAAGTTCTTCTGCAGCTGTACAGGGCCCTGGTGAGACCACATCTGGAGTATTGTGTGCAGTTCTGGTCTCCAAATTTGAGGAAAGACATTCTGGCTATTGAGGGAGTGCAGCGTAGGTTCACAAGGTCAATTCCTGGAATGGTGGGACTACCTTATTCTGAAAGACTGGAGCGACTGGGCTTGTATACCCTTGAGTTTAGAAGACTGAGAGGGGATCTGATTGAGACATATAAGATTATTAAAGTATTGGACACTCTGGAGGCAGGAAACATGTTTCCGCTGATGGGTGAGTGCTGAACCAGAGAACACAACTTAAAAATATGGGGTAGACCATGTTGGACAGAGATGAGGAGAAACTTCTTCACCCAGAGAGTAGTGGCTGTGTGGAATGCTCGGCCCCAGAGGGCAGTGGAGGCCCACTCTCTGGATTCATTTAAGAAAGAGTTGGGTAGAGCTCTCAAGGATAGTGGAATCAAGGGTTATGGAGATAAGGCAGGAACAGGATACTGATTAAGGATGATCAGCCATGATCATATTGAATGGTGGTGCAGGCTCGAAGGGCAGAATGGCCTACTCCTGAACCTATTGTCTATTATCTAACATCAACTGGCCAAGAAACGGCATGACCCGCTCTCATTAGAATCCTTACATACAGATGAGGAAGGACACCACTTCGACTGGGACAACACATCCATCCTAGGAGAAGCTAAACTGAGACATGCACGAGAATAATATGTTTAAATTTTACAGTTGATTATCATTGTGGTTAAACATCTGAGTTTTTTTTTAATATGACTTGTTTGAGTCTGCCAGCATGAAACTTTCACAACTCTGACAGCCTAAACTTTCAACATGAAGACTTTTTTTTATTTAAGCTCTCTAGGCTTGGAGGCTCCACAGACTAGAAATCAGTTCCAATGAGGTGACTGGAGCCTCTGAACTGACATGATTCTTCCATTCTGAAGTCTAAGCAAAACTAATGCCTTAATCTGTTCACTCTGTCTGCCATAAATGCAGCAGTATAAGCATTTCGTCCATTAACACCACAGGTGTCTGTTAGGCAGTTGCCTTGATGTCACATGGCCTCTTAGAGGTTATATATTTAGGTCACAGTCCTAATGACTTTCTGAGCCTGTCTTTTAAAAATATCTTTCTTTTAAAAACAAACACCTTCACAGGACTAACCAACATCAATCTGCCTCTATTTTAAAAAAAATCCAAATTCCAAAAATGAAAATATTGTACACCTGTTATCACAGCAAGTACTCCAATTTGGAAGATGCCCTTAGTTGTCATTTGTATTTGGCCTCAGCTTTTCATGATATTGAGAAGTGACAGAGATGATAGAATAAAATGTTATTGCTGTGAGATTCAACTCCGTTGTGCTCCTGGTGCCAGTATGACAAAAGCCCCAAACTCAAATGGTCCACTTTGCAGAGGAGGCTGATGCCAGACAGAGCAAATTATCAACTTTTTGATTTGATGGCAAAATTTGGGAGCTAGTGATCTTTACTCTGCACCGAACCTGTGCAGTATCTGCCTGAGAGTGGTAGATGTGATAGTGCAGAGCGATTTATTCATTGGGGCTACTTAGAGAGACAGGGCATGCACAGATATAGTCAATGCCTTCTGTTTTCCTCTCTTGCTAATGACTCCTCTCCTGATTCTGCCCCAGGGTTACCTGAGCATGGCAGAGAGCTGGGGGAGGTTCGCAGCATCTAACTAATGATGGGGACAGGAGAATAGGAACCCTCCAACCACAAGGGATGAAGACCATAGCAACACGACGGTTGGAGGAAGAGCGCCTCATCTTCCGCCTAGGAACCCTCCAACCACAAGGGATGAACTCAGATTTCTCCAGTTTCCTCATTTCCCCTCCCCCCACCTTGTCTCAGTCAAATCCCTCGAACTCAGCACCGCCTTCCGAACCTGCAATTTTCTTCCTGACCTCTCCGCCCCCATCCCGGCCTATCACCCCCACCTTGATCTCCTTCCACCTATCGCATTTCCAACGCCCCTCCCCCAAGTCCCTCCTCCCTACCTTTTATCTTAGCCTGCTGGACACACTTTCCTCATTCCTGAAGAAGGGCTTATGCCCGAAACGTCGATTCTCCTGTTCCTTGGATGCTGCCTGACCTGCTGTGCTTTTCCAGCAACACATTTTCAGCACAGGAGAATATGACAGAGTTGGATCATCCACTCATTGTGTTTGGCAGTAAGCTGATGCGCACAAATAAGCACACTCTCTTAGACATTTTATATGTAGGAGGAAGTCAGAACTACTCCAAAACTGGATATTAGGTTAACGGTTTTATACCACCGAGGCTGTTGAGGAGCCAAGGAAATGGTAAAGTCATAGAAAAGTGTCATGTTACAAGTAGCAGCTGTCTTCATTGTAACAGGGGATGTAAACACGTGGTCCTTAATTATTATAAAAGATGGATTTTTCATTCCATTGGCAATGAATCTTCATAAACATTAATGGAAAAGTTTAGCTTAAAGAAATAAACTATTTATAATGGACATTCATATTACAGAGCTTCCAGGATATTGTTGCAGAGCCTTAACTCCTGATCTTTAGTCAGCTGGATAATGGGTTCAATTGAAGCAGTTCCTGCACATGATAATGTGACGTTGATTACCTTGTCATAGAGTCATAGAGATGTACAGCATGGAAACAGACCTTTTGGTCCAACCCGTCCATGCCGACCAGATATCCCAAACCAATCTCGTCCCACCTGCCAGCACCCGACCCATATCCCTCCAAACCCTTCCTATTCATATACCCATCCAAATGCCTCTTAAATGTTGCAATTGTACCAGCCTCCACCACATCCTCTGGCAGCTCATTCCATACACGTACCACCCTCTGTGTGAAAAGGTCGCCCCATAGGTCTCTTTTATATCTTTCCCCTCTCACCCTAAACGTACGCCCTCTAGTTCTGGACTCCCCGACCCCAGGGAAAAGACTTTGCCTATTTATCCTATCCATGTCTCTCATAATTCTGTAAACCTCTATAAGGTCAACCCTCAGCCTCCGACGCTCCAGGGAAAACAGCACCAGCCTTTTCAGCCTCTCCCTATAGCTCAGATCCTCCAACCCAGGCAACATCCTTGTAAATCTTTTCTGAACCCTTTCAAGTTTCACAACATCTTTCCGATAGGAAGGAGACCAGAATTACACGCAATATTACAACAGTGGCCTAACCAATGTCCTGTACAGCTGCAACATGACCTCCCAACTCGTGTACTCAATACTCTGACCAATAAAGGAAAGCATACCAAATGACTTCTTCGCTATCCTATCTACCTGCGACTCCACTTTCAAGGAGATATGAACCTGCACTCCAAGGTCTCTTTGTTCAGCAACACTTCCTAGGACCTTACCATTGAATGTATAAGTCCTGCTAAGATTTGCTTTCCCAAAATGCAGCACCTTGCATTTATCTGAATTAAACTCCATCTGCCACTTCTCAGCCTATTGGCCCATCTTGTCCGGATCCTGTTGTAATCTGAGGTAACCCTTTTCGCTGTCCACTACACCTCCAATTTTGGTGTCATCTGCAAACTTACTAACTGTACCTCTTATGCTCGCATCCAAATCATTTATGTAAATTACAATTGTAGAGGCCCAGCACCGATCCTTGTGGCACTCCACTGGTCACAGGCCTCCAGTCTGAAAAACAACCCTCCACCACCACCCTCTGTCTTCTACCTTTGAGCCAGTTCTGTATCCAAATGGCTAGTTCTCCCTGTATTCCATGAGATCTAACCTTGCTAATCAGTCTCCCATGGGGAACCTTGTCAAACACCTTACTGAAGTCCATATAGATCACATCTACTACTCTGCCCTCATCAATCTTCTTTGTTACTTCTTGAAGAAACTCAATCAAGTTTGTGAGACATGATTTCCCATGCAAAAAGCCATGTTGACTATCCTGAATCAGTCCTTGCCTTGCCATCCTGTCCCTCAGGATTCCCTCCAACAACTTGCCCACCACCGAGGACTGGCTCACCGGTCTATAGTTGCCTGGCTTGACTATGGATGATACAAATATCTCAGCAAGAGGCCCAGCAATCACTTCCCTAGCTTCCCACAGAGTTCTAGGGTACACTTGATCAGGTCCTAGGGATTTATCCACCTTTAACCGTTTCAAGGCATCCAGCACTTCCTCCTCTGTAATCTGGACATTTTGCAAGATGTCACCATCTATTTCTCTACAGTCTATATCTTCCATATCCTTTTCCACAGTAAATACTGATGCAAAACATTCATTTAGTATCTCCCCCATTTTCTCTGGATCCATACAAAGGCTGCCTTGCTGATCTTTGAGGAGCTCTATTCTCTCCCTCGTTACCATTTTGTCCTTAATATATTTGTAAAAACCCTTTGGATTCTCCTTAATTCTATTTGCCAACGCTATCTCATGTCCCTGTTTTGCCCTCCTGATTTCCCTCTTAAGTATACTCCTACTTTCTTTATACTCTTCTAAGGATTCACTCGATGTATCCTGTCTATACCTGACATATGCTTCCTTCTTTTTCTTAACCAAACCCACAATTTCTTTAGTCATCCAGCATTCCCTATACCTACCAGCCTTCCCTTTCACTCTGACAGGAATATACTATCTCTGGATCCTTGTTATCTCATTTCTGAAGGCTTCCCATTTTCCAGCCGTCCCTTTACCTGCGAACATCTGTCCCCAATCAGCTTTTGAAAGTTCTTGCCTAAAGTTCTTGGCCTTTCTCCAATTTAGAACTTCAACTTTTAGATCTGGTCTATCCTTTTCCATCACTATTTTAAAACGAATAGAATTATGGTCACTGGCCCCAAAGTGCTCTTTCACTGACACCTCAGTCACCTGCCCTGCCTTGTTTCCCAAGAATAGGTCAAGTTTTACACCTTCTCTAGTAGGTACATCCACATACTGAATCAGAAAATTGTCTTGTACACATTTTAAAAATTCCACTCCATCTAAACCTTTAACACTATGGCAGTCCCAGTCCATGTTTGGAAAGTTCAATTCCCCTACCATAACCACCCTATTATTCTTACAGATAGCTGAGATCTCCTTCCAAGTTTGTTTCTCAATTTCCCTCTGAATATTGGGGGGGGGGGGGGTCTATAATACAATCCCAATAAGTTGATCATCCCTTTCTTATTTCTCAGTTCCACCCAAATAACTTCCGGGAATATCCTCCCTCAGCACAGCTGTAATGCTATCCCTTATCAAAAATGCCCCCTCCTCTCTTGCCTCCCTTTCTGTCCTTCCTGTAGCATTTGTATCCTGGAACATTAAGCTGCCAGTCCTGCCCATCCCTGAGCCATGTTTCCGTAATTGCTATGATATCCCAGTCCCATGTTCCTAACCATGCCCTGAGTTCATCTGCCTTCCCTGTTAGCCCACTTGCATTGAAATAAATGCAGTTCAATTTATTAGTCCTACCTTGTCCCTGCCTGTCCTGACTGTTTGACTCACTTCTGTTCTCAGCTGTACCCGTCTCAGATCGATCTCTTTCCTCACTATCTCCCTGGATCCCACCCCACCCCCCCTCCGGGTCCCACCCCCCCCCCACCTTACTAGTTTAAACCCTCCCAAGCAGTTCTAGCAAATCTCCCTGCCAGTATATTAGTCCCCTTCTAATTTAGGTGCAATCTGTCCTTCTCGTACAGGTCACTTCTACCCCAAAAGAGATTCCAATGATCCAAAAATGTGAATCCTTCTCCCATACACCATCTCCTCAGCCATGCATTCATCTGCTCTCTCCTATTCCTGCCCTCACTAGCTTGTAGCACTGGGAGTAATCCAGATATTACTACCCTTGAGGACCTCCTTTTTATTATTTATGCCTAACTCTCTGTAATCTCCCTTCAGAGTCTCAACCTTTTCCCTTCCAATGTCGTTGGACAATGACCCTCCTGCTGGCCCCTCTCCCCCATGAGAACATTCTGCACCGTCTCTGAGACATGCTTGACACCAGGGCACCAGGGAAACAACACACCATTCTGCTTTTTCTCTGTTGGCCACAGAAACATCTGTCTGTACCTCTGACTACAGAATCCCCTAACACAATTGATCTCTTGGAAACCGACATACACCTCATTGCATTGGAGCCAGTCTCAATACCAGAAATTTGGCTCTTCAACGCACAAGGGGAATGATTCTCTCATGATGGCTTCTCAAACTCAGGAGATTTTTCTACTTGGTCCATCAAGGATTCACGCTACTGTCTGTTCATCCACCATCACATCCCAGCTTTCTAATCACCATTAGTGGCTGTGATTTTTTGTGGTCCTGGATTTGCAATGCTAACCCAACAAACTGGAACTCTACTCCATCACCTGATTTCTGCGCTGGTCTGTCTTTCTCCAGCTCAGTGGTTCATTATGTCCATAAGAAACATTATTTGAACATTCAAGATTCTGAAGCAAATAGATAAATTGGACTCTGCCAATAGGTTTGAAATTGCCGCAAGTTTCTAAAGGTAAACAACTTAGATTTAACTACACACTTGTTGTAACAAACAAACTGTCCAATCGAAGCAGATGGAATAAAAATATGGAAGGGAAACATATTTGAATCAATGTCCAATTTTTGGTTCTGATCAGGTGGTTTTTAGAAATTTTATTTTCATGATCCAATTTATGGTACTCCTACCGTGACATATCTGGGATAGTGAGTTTCTTTTCTTAAACTTTTGGGACTTGTAATTAAAATTCTGAAGAGACAATCTAATATTTCATTGTGTGCAAATAAATAATTTGCTTCTGAACTTGGTTAACTTTAGGAAGACTCAATTATCTAATGCATAAGGTGAAAGTGAGATGGAATGTATAAGTGAATGAATTACAGGTATTAAATCATTTACCAGTGTGTTTTATTTGTTATCCCTTCAAATTATGAAGCTGGTCCAAACTGTTGATGTAACTCAATGTTCACATTACAACCTTTATGCTGAGATTTTGATTCTCGTATTTTCCACTGGACAGCTTTTCTCTTTTATTGTGACTATCTAATTTCCTACTGGATGAGCAGAATAAATGGTTTTGAACTTGGCACCCATAGCTGTTGTTGAATATTGGTTACTCTAGCTGTGGAGAAATCACTGAGCCATTGATAGCTTCAATATGGAAATTTTTCAAGTCATCATTACTTATTTCCTCAAGTTCCCTAGCTTCCATGTCCTTCTCTACAGTAAATACTGACACAAAATATGCACTTAGTATCTCATCCATCTCCTGTGGTTCCACACATTGATGATCTTTAAGGGGTTGTTTCCTCCCCCCTAGTTACTCTTTGCTAGTGTATTTGTAGAATTTCTTAAATTCACCTTACCTCCATTTGCCAAAGCTATCTCACATCCCCTTTTTGCTCTCCTGATTTCCCTCTTAAATATACTCCTACTGCCTTTATACTTCGCTATGGATTCACAGGACATACCTGACAAATGCCTCCTTTTTTTTCTTGACCAGAGCTTCAATTTCTCTAGTCATTCAGCATTCCTAGACTTAGCAGCCTGAGCTTTCGCACAGGAGTATACTGTCTCTAAACCCTCAGTTTCTCATTTTTAATGGCTTCCCACTTTCCAACTGGTCATTTACCACAAACAGCCTCCCTGAATCAACTTTGAAAGTTCCTCCCTAATACATTCCTTCAGCTTAGAACTTCAACTTTTAGATCAAGTCTATCCTTTTCCACAACTATTTTAAAATTAATAGAATTATAATCACTTGCCCCAAAGTGCTCCATCTCCACACAATCCCCCACCTACCCACCCACCACCCCCCCCCCCCCCCCACCCCCCGGTGCCTGACACATCAATCACTTGCCCTGCCTTATTTCCCAAGAGAAGGTTAGATTTGACTCCTTCTCTAGTCGGTTCATCCACATACTGAGTAAGAAGATTTTCGTGTACACACTTAAATTCCTCTGCATCCAAGCCCTTAACACCATAGCAGTCCAAAGTTTATGTTTGGAAAGTAAAAACTGCTTACCATTACAACTCTTTTGTTCTTATGATATCTGAGATCTCCTTTCTCATTTGTTTCTCAATTTCCCACTAACTATTGGGGGTTACAGTGCAATCCCAATTAGGTGATCATCCCTTTCCTATTTCTGAATTCCACCCATGTAATTTCACTGGATGTTCTCCCAGGAACATCCTCCCTAAGTAGAACTGGAATGTTAATCTTAACCAAAAATGCCACTCCCCCTCCTCTAAACAGGAATCTAAATCTAAATCTAATCATCATCTCTTGCCCCCCCTTCCTATCTTTCCTCTATCCGGGAACAGTAAGCTATTAATCTTGCCCCTCCCTGAGCCATGTTTCTGTCATAGCTATGATGCCCCAGTTCCATGTTCCCAACCATGCCCTAATTTCATCTGCTTTACCTGTCAGGCATGCTACATTGAAATAATTGCAGTTTAATTATTCAATCTTACCTCGTTCTTTGAGGACAAATGATCAGTCCTCAGCAAAGGACTCACTTTCATCCCCCTCCGCCCACGCATCAATAAATTTAATACACGCCGTGACGTCAAACACTTCTTCCGCTGCCTCCATGCTTACTTTCACAATCAGGACTCCTGCCTACCTTCTGAGGACTCCTTCGACCGCCTCCAACACACTCCATCCACCTGGACACCCTGTGCTGGCCTATTACCTGCCCTCGACCTCTTCATTTCCAACTGCTGCTGGGACATTAACCGCCTCAACATATCCACCCCCCTCCCCCACTCCAACCTCTCACCCTCACAACGCGCAGCCCTCCACTCCCTCTGCTCCAATCCCGACCTCACCATCAAACCAGCGGATAAAGGGGGAGCAGTGGTAGTCTGGTGCACTGACCTCTACACCGCTGAAGCCAGACGCCAACTCGTGGAGACCTCCTCCCCCTCGACCATGACCCCAACCCCCATCACCAAACCATCATCTCCCAGACCATACAGAACCTCATCACCTCAGGAAATCTCCCACCCACAGCTTCCAACCTCATAGTCTAGGAACCCCGCACTGCCCGGTTCTACCTCCTTCCCAAGATCCACAAGCCTGACCACCCTGGCAGACACATTGTCTCAGCATGCTCCTGCCCCACTGAACTCATCTCTACCTACCTCGACACTGTCCTATCCCCCCAGTACAGGAACTCCCCACATACGTTAGAGATACCACCCATGCCCAGCACCTCCTCCAAGATTTCCATTTCCCCAGTCCCCAATGCCTCATCTTCACCAAGGATATCCAATCCCTCACCACCTCCATCCACCATGACCAGGGCCTCCAAGCCCTCTTTCTCTTCCTCTCCCGACGTCTCCAACAGTACCTTTCCACCGACACTCTCATTCGTTTGGCTGAACTGGTCCTCAACCTCAACAATTTCTCCTTCGAATCCTCCCACTTCCTCCAAACCAAAGGGGTAGCCATGGGCACCCGTATGGGCCCCAGCTGTGCCTGTCTCTTTGTTGGCTACATAGAACAGTGCTTCTTCCGTAGTTACACCGACATCACTCCCCACCTCTTTCCCCGCTACATTGACGACTGCATTGGCACCACCTCGTGCTCCCGCAAGGAGGTTGAGCAATTCATCAACTTCACCAACACATTCCACCTTGACCTTAAATTTACCTGGACCATCTCTGACACCTCCCTCCCCTTCCTGGACCTCACCATCTCCATTAATGATGACTGACTTGACACCGACATTTTTTACAAACCCATCAACTCCCACAGGTACCTGGATTACACCTCTTCCCACTCTACCTCTTGCAAAAATGCCATCCCATATTCCCAATTCCTCCACCTCCACCATATCTGCTCCCAGGAGGACCAGTTCCACCAGAGACACACCAGATGGCCTCCTTCTTTAGAGAGCGCAATTTCCCTTCCCACGTGGTTAAAGATGCCCTCCAACGCATCTCGTCCATATCCCGCACCTCCGCCCTCAGACCCCACCCCTCCAACTGTAACAAGGACAAAACGCCCCTGGTGCTCACCTTCCACCCTACCAATCTTCACATAAAGCAAATCATCCGCCAACATTTCCGCCACCTCCAAACGGACCCCACCACCAGGGATATATTTCCCTCCCCACCTGTTTCCGCCTTCTGCAAAGACCATTCCCTCTGTGACTACCTGGTCAGGTCCACGCCCCCCCAAACAACCCTCCATCCCGTCCTGTCACCCTTCCCTGCCACCGCAGGAATTGTAAAACCTGTGCCCACACCTCCTCCCTCACCTCTCTCCAAGGCCCTAAAGGAGCCTTCCACATCCATCAAGGTTTTACCTGCACATCCACTAATATCATTTATTGTATCCGTTGCTCCCGATGCGGTCTCCTCTACATTGGGGAGACTGGACGTCTCCTAGCAGAGCGCTTTAGGGAACATCTCTCGGACACCCGCACCAATCAACCATACCGCCCTGTGGCCCAACATTTCAACTCCCCCTCCCACTCAGCTGAGGACATGGAGGTCCTGGGCCTCCTTCACCACCGCTCCCTCACCACCTGATACCTGGAGGAAGAACGTCTCATCTTCCACCTCGGAACACTTCAACCCCAGGGCATCAATGCGGACTTCTACACTTTCCTCATTTCCCCTTCCCTCACCTCACCCTATTTCTAAACTTCCAGCTCAGCACTGTCCCCATGACTTGTCCTACCTGCCTATCTTCCTTTCCACCTATCTACTCCACCCTCTTCTCTGACCTATCACCTTCATTCCCACCCCCATTCACCCATTGTACTCTTTGCTACCTTCCCCCACCCTCCTCCCTGACCTATCACCTCCATCCCCACCCACACTCACCTATTGTACTCTATGCTACTTTTTTCCCACCCCCACCCTCCTTTCATTTATCTCTCCACCCTGCAGGCACTCTACCTCTATTCCTGATGAAGGGCTTTTGCCCAAAACGTTGATTTTCCTGCTCCTCGAATGCTGCCTGAACTGCTGTGCTTTTCCAGCACCACTCTAATCCAGAATCTTACATCATTCTTTGTCTTACTCTTGCTTGCCTTGACTAGTTAACTTGTTCCCCTTCTCTACTCTACCAGCCTCAGACTTATCATGATCTCTCTTTCGATCCTAATGCCCACCCTTACTAGTTTAAAGCCTCCTGAGTAGCAGTAACAAATCTCCCAGCCAGAATATTGGTCCTCTTCCAATTCAGGTGCAATATGTCCTTCTACAGGTCACTTCTATTTCAGAAAAGATCCCAATGATCCAAAACTCTTTGCCCCTTACACCAGCTCCTTTGCCACACATTCATCTGCTTTATCCTCCTCTTCCTACTCTCACGAGCATATGGCACTGGGAGAAATCCAGATATTATTAGCTCAAGCATGTACTTTTTAATCTCCCACGTAATTTCCTATATTCTCTCTGCAAGTCCATGTTCCTTTCTCTACTTGTGTCATTGATACCAACATGCACAATGACCTTCTGCTGGTGACTCTCCCCTTTGAGAATATTCTGCACCTTCTCCAACCCTTGCACCAGGGACACACACACACCATTCTGATATCTTGCTGTTGGTCGCAGAAATGTCTATCTGTTCCACTTACTAAAGTTCCGTATCACAACCAATCTCTTGGAATTTGATGTGCCCCTCTTTACAGTAGAGCCAGAAACCTGGCTGTCAGTATTACATTCCCCTGTGTGGCCATCACCCCAACATTATCGAAAACAGCATACTTGTTTGAGATGGGGATAGCCACAGGAGACTCCTGCATTCCCTGCCTACCTCTCCTACCTTTCTAAGCAGTAACCCATCTACCTGACTGTATCTGCGCGGTATCCACCTTCCTGAAATTGCCATCCATCAAAATCTCTAATTCCTGTAAATTGCTTATTGCCTCTAAATGCTCCTCCAACCGATCCATGAAATCTGATAGGACTCACAAACTTCCTGCAGATATAGTCTCCAGGAGCATTGAAATGCTCCCGGATCTCCCACATCCGATGGAAAGAGCACATCATTCTACTAAAAATCAAGTCTGCACTGTAAACAATCTACAGACCCAGAATATACCTAAAACAAACATAACACACTTTGCTCAAGAACTCAGCATTAGTACAGACTTCTTGCTGAAAACACTGGTCTGGGATAACTTAATGCCTGTCTTTTATATGAACTTCAGTCATAAGACAGATCTCAGTAAAACATGAAAAACCTCACCAACCAAACCTCCATAAACCGTACCTTAAGAGAATTGATATCAAACTGGTGTCAATTCTCTCCACCATTTTCCTAACTGCAATGATAAACTTATCTCTAGCAAATTATCTGTATGTGTGAAGATCACCTACAGAACTGATGGAAACTATTTAATCCATGATGCCTTCAATACAAACCCAACCTCAGTCATAGAGTTTTAGTATGCAGAAAGTGCACTCACTCAGAAGTAGAGTTTCTGATCATTGTTATAGACACCAAAGCATACAAGTGCTGAAACCAGGTATACCACAACCTACAGCCCCTTCATCGCGGTGAATATCCAGTAAACATATCTACATTTTGCTTTAGGTTGTGACATTAACAATTATGTTACTCAGCATCCAGTTAATTTCTGCAATGCAGTGTGAAGATTAACATGAAGATAGCACAGTCTGCTTTCCCAGGGGAGATTTCCATTGTTTTAGGGTCTGGAAATTGCAGAATTAGCAGGAGTTGTTTTTATCACAAATCTTTGTGTAATTTTCTAGTTGTATCTTGGGTAAATAATTACATTAAACAAAGTATTTCATTTCAATATTTCTAACAATGTATTGCCATGAGTTACCCTGGATAAAATTGTAATAATCGAATTAAGCATTGATGAAATTAAACAGCTTACCGGCTCACCAGGTTTCCCGCTTTCACCAGGAGGACCGATGGCACCACTTAGACCCTAATGAATAACCAAGTGAAGGATAATGGTTAAACCCACAAGTTCATGAAAATTGATGATAAAATAACACTTCCAAATACTTCACAATTTCATTTTTTATACTGACTTAATAATGTTATAACTGTTCCTGGAAAGTGCACAAAATAATGATTTGCATTATATAACACTGTTCATGATTCAGGATATTGCAGAAGCCAATTAAATACTTTTTAAGTTTCCAATTTTCAAATTTGTACTTGGTGAGACTTCTGTACAGCAAAGATATTAATGGTTATGAAACCAAGCTAGTTGAATGCAGTTAATTTGCAGATCAACCACAATGTAAGTGACTGGCAGCAACAAAGAGCTGAATGGCCTCCTCCTATTACTATGTTTCTCAGTATAAACCCTTCTGTAGTATAGAAAATTGTGTAATCAATTTGTACATACCAAGGTTGTACAACCTTCAATGAAAACTGACAGGATCATTGTTTTAGCAACATTTTTTTAGGAATAAATATTGGACAGAGGACATGAACTTCTTTCCTCCTTTTTAAATAAAGTTATTGGATCCTTCTCACTCATTACAGAAAACAAATGGTTTCTAGATTGAATGGTGAATCTGGAAGCTTGCACCTCTGACAGTGCAGCACTGCAGGGAAATATAGCCTAAAATGTTGTGTTCTAATCTCTGGAATATGGTTTGAACCTACTGGGGTTCACTGGAAATCTAGCTCACTGGTTAGTGCTACTGTTGTGCGGATAAAGCTGTAAGTTATGACTTTTGTGAGACATGTGACAGTATTCCATGGTATTGTTAGCTTCTTTGTCATAGCACAAGTCTAATTGGGCTGTAAGGCCAAAAGTTCCACTCGGTAGCAGCATTGGTTTCAGCACTAAGGAAGTGTGGAACTGGTAAAAATGATAATGATCCTATTTCTGACAACATACAATGCTGCTTTTGCTGATGGCCATGTTCTGAAGGACAATAGTATGGTCCACAGATTAGATGCACAAAAAAGATGCAGAGTGAATAAACGTAATGTCAGTCATCCCTGATTTAGGTTTGAATAGCTAATTGTCATTTTGGACACTTTCTTAAATATATAGAACAGAACCTCTTCCCCAGTGCTGTTGAAAGGTATTACCATGAACTTTCAGTTGGATGGCTTTTAGCTTTGGTTTCCTGCTGCAAAAGTAATGGATTGTGTTTTTGGAAAAATTTCACAGGCTCTTTGAGTCAGAACAGAGAAAGTTTTAGTCCAGAAAGCTTGCTTTCTCTCTTGGGGATTATAGCTGCATCTCTTTGGGCTGCAGCATGACTGGGGTGTGGAGTAGAGGTAGCAGACTTGGAGAGCTGTATGCAAAGCAGGAGGAAGCCTCGCTATCGGAGACTGTGCTCACCATGTGTCTTCAGCATTTCTCTGACCTTCTTCCTGGTCAGGGGCACAGATTGAGATAGCCATAGTTCATCAGCAAGGTGCTTACTGAATTGTGTCAGCCACTTGCCACAGCGTCCAATGCCACAGAGCAGAGTAGAGACAGCACTCCCAGTACGTGTCAGAGTTACCATGTAGCAAAATTTCTATGTCTCAGACTCCTTACAGGTTGGAACCAACAACATCTCATTTTACAGTGTCACTGTGTCACACAGATCACTGGTACTCTATACATAAGGAAGGGGAAATATATTATTTTCTCTCAAAGTAGAGAGAAGCAGTAGGAATATGCAAGTAGTTTTTCCAGGGAGCTATCAATCATCTGCATAGGGCTGTAGACATCATCCCTTAGCAGGCAGATGTCCAGGAATTCCACTCCCTGAATGCGCAGCTGGCATACAGGCCACCATGTTGGTGCATTCCTGCTAAATTTGAAAGCAGCTTTGAAGTTTTTATCTTGAGTTAATTGGCTGATTCCAGCATTTCCCTGCCACTGTGTAGAACAGAGGATGGATATGTGGTAATGAAAGCTCCCCAACCTTCATGTGGTTCCTGATTCCCACAACATTCTGACACTGCAAGCTGTGCTGGAAGGAGGAAGGTCTTGGAACAGATCATCAACATTTTCCAAAAACGGTCCCCCTGCTTGGGCCACATATTATGGAATGTTTCTCCAGGCTTGTGGTGGACTACATCTTCTACAATCGCAAAGCTTCAGTTGTTGCTATCAGGTTTTTGACATCTCAGAGGAAGGAGGGAGGTGTCATCATTCCTGACTGACATTAGACTCTGGTTCTCCTTTAGACATCCTCAGTTAATGAAATCAAAGGCAAAACACAGCACCTTTTAAACCACCTCCATTTTTTTCTGTCCCAGGTATGTCCATCCCCCAACCTTGAATCTCGGAAATCTCTAAAGTCAAGGCTCACCATGAAACTCATATCAATTATTTTTATTTTGAAAGCCAGAGGGAAAACAAGGTTTGCAAGTTCAGAATCTGGCATTTAAAAACAAATATTGTGGCCTCACATTTAAAATCTAAAGCTGGAGGTTGAAAAAAGGTATTGTTTATCAATTTTAAAATGGAGGTGTATTCTTAGCTGCTGTTCTCTCCTGTCTAATTATTTCCCTTTCCCTTTCTCTTCCCCTCCGCCCACTCTGCTCTCTCTTCCTGTGTTCTCTACTCTTCACTCTGTTACCAAACTGATCCTTGCAATCCCATATTTCCCCTGTTCTCCTTCAATACCTAACTCTGGTGTTCTTCTTCCTGTGCAAACCTACTCTCCCACTCTGATTTACTCTTCCCTTTCCCTGCTGCCCCAATCCTGAAAATAGATCATGGGTTGGTTGTGTATCACTAGACGGAGTAATGATTTACACTAAAAACTTTAAGAATGCTATTGATTGACATAGGGCTTTTGGACATAGAAATAGTATATCCATGCTCTCTTTTGCCCGTTATTTCCAACCTATGCATGTAGTCTTTCCCTTCATTCTCAGAAACGATACACTCCTGCCGTTGCCAGGAGGTCTGTTGCCATTCTCTGTCTTATCCCGTACACCACTCTACTCTTCAACAGTACAATCCTTCCCTGAGCCCAAATAAAACTATCCTCTAAGCTTCAACTACTCTTCAGCTGAAGAGTGTCTTTAATCTTTTCTCCCTGAAAAGAGTAAACTCTCAAGTCGAGATGGTGCATCCTTGTCATTTTATAGCATACCAAAGGAAGTTTATCAACACCACAGAAGGGCAAAACATTATTTGCCACACAATACAGGAGCAGAATTAGGCAGTTCGGCCCATCAAGTCTGCTTTGCCACTCGATCATGGCTGATATGTTTCTCAATCCCATTCTTCCACCTTGTCCCTGTAACCCTTTATCCCCTGACTAATCAGTAAGCTATCTATTTCTGACATGGTTTCCACAGCCTTCTATTTCAAACCAGAGTTAATCAAATTAATTGTACCTGAAGACCTGGAAATCCTTGAGGACCTGGCTCTCCTTTATCACCAGATGCACCCTGAGAAAAGACAAATGTTTGAAAAATTTAGAAAAACTATCTGAATACATTTGTTCAAATCAAATAACAAGCTTATACTATTGAATAAATGATGAGTTTGTTTTTATCTAAAGTTCATCTCCTTGTCATAATTGAGAATCAATTTTCTGCATAAACCATCTCTGGAACAAAACTGGAATTCTCCAGACCATGAAAGTATCAAAGAAAAGAAACTAGTAGGATCTTCATTGAGCTCTATCTAATCAGCTGCTACAACTGTTGTAGAGACTGACGGAGATGGGAACCAATTCAGAGGATGGTGGCCGGGATTTTGGGGAGAATGGTGATTAACAATTTTCTCAGCAAAACATACCTGGGAAGAATGGAACAGGCAGAAGACGTGCACAGAGGTTAGTTAGGCGATGCTGAACACACAGTCCCCATTGCACCATCTGATCCCATCCTGGTTCAGGCACAGTTAAGGCATCATGGTGCCTTCATGAAATAAGTATGAAGGTTTTTGAGTATGTTTATAATTGGTCTAATACATGGTTTTGAATCAAATGTCATATTGTATTCAGAATTACCTTGAATCCATGTAACCTGTTGAGAGATCCTCAAGAGATACATTGGAGACTTCCAGCATATACGTTTCTCATAAAACAAATATTCTAATAAGGAGCCAAAGGAGGTAAAGCTACTTGACTTTGATCTTGACTCCTCACTAATCCAACCAGCAACTGCCAGCCACTGTTCATCCTCCCATACTCACTGACTTCCCATTCTTCTGGCCTCAGCTTGGGTCCATCACTGGCTGAGGTCATTGTTTACCAACCGTGTGTAAACCCCCCAAATCTTGCCAAACGGCCACACAGTGTAGGAGCAGAATTAGGCAATTCGGCCCATCAAGTCTGCTTTGCCATTTGATCATGGCTGATATGTTTCTCAATCCCATTCTTCCACCTTCTCCCTGTAACCCTTTATCCCCTTACTAATCAAGAACCTATCTCTGACATGGTTTCCACAGCCTTCTGTGACAAACCATAACCACAGAGCTGTATCTGCAGTTAATGGGTGCTGACAGCTTGATGATAATGAAAGAATGGGAAGACCAATGCCGTCTTGAGTGATTCATGGTGTAATCAATGTCAGTTTGTACCCCAGTTCAGGAAATATCCTATTTCTGCGCAAAAAGTAGTTCAGTAATGTGGAGGTAATAGTACTAGATAAGTACCCCAGTAACTCCAATCTTGCAATGGCAAGTCATAAAATTTAGGTCATGAATCAATTTTTGCAATAGTTGACAACTGACTGTGAAGGCAGCTAAATTATTCTAAAACTTCATTAAGATCCTGTCCTGATCTGTATCACATGCTGTTCTGTTTCCACGGTTGATTCTATTATATTCTGAAGTGGTCTAACAAATCATTACAAGAGAAAGCCCACCAACACCCTCTCATGTGAATAATAGTTGGGCAATGAACTTGGCTTTGTCAGTGTTGTCAAAGGAATGATTGGTACAGCAAATTAAAGAGATAAATATTAATTGTCATACATCAAGGTTAAGAAACTGTTTAAATAAATCCACTTAAGATAGAGAGAAACCATTTTTATTTCAAACATATGAATTCAGAAACATACTTACAGCTGTGCCAGGCTGGCCCGGAGGACCAACTAATCCAGGTTTTCCGGGTAAACCCTGTCAATATAGTGTAAGTATTAATAAGCTGTGCATAAATAACATTTGGCAAAGAGTCTCTTTCAACAGAATGAAATTGAATATTTGCAGCCTTTACATACCTGTGGACCAGGGCTACCCACAAATCCTCTATCACCAGCTTTACCAGGTAGTCCCTGGTGTGTTGGGAGTGGTGGGTGGGGTGGTGGGTGAGGGGGGGGGTGGGGGGTGGGGGAGGGGGTGTGGTGTGGTCGGGAAGGGGGAAGAAAGAGAAGATGTCACTTTATGCATGGTTCAAAAGCAATTTCCAACATTGTCCTGATAGTTAATGAGAATCCTATGTATGGGTTATCTTCTGCTTCCCAATTTTTAATATTAGGAGATACAATGGTAGAATCTTCCAACACAGGAGACAAATCAACCCATCTTTAGATTAGATTACTTACAGTGTGGAAACAGGCCCTTCGGCCCAACAAGTCCACACCGCCCCGCCGAAGCGCAACCCACCCATACCCCTACATCTACCCCTTATCTAACACTACGGGCAATTTAGCATGGCCAATTCACCTGACCTGCACATCATTGGACTGTGGGAGGAAACCGGAGCACCCGGAGGAAACCCACGCAGACACTGGGAGAACGTGCAAACTCCACACAGTCAGTCGCCTGAGGCGGGAATTGAACCCGGGTCTCTGGCGCTGTGAGGCAGCAGTGCTAACCACTGTGCCACCGTTACTGTGCTAGCTCTTTGAGCAATGTATCTAATTAATTGCTTTCCAGTGTTCCTGCATTTAGCATCAATGGCCACTTGCACAGCTTTTTGCCACATTAAAAGATTCAGTGAGAATCCATGAGGCACTGTTGACTGCTTGGAAACTTTTTTCAATCTAAGCTTTTTCTGGAATAGAGATCCACCAAATAAAGTTGTTCACTCACAATTGGTTTCAATGTTATTGCTAACATGACTCCAGAGTTGTGATGTCATTTGCATAACAATACATCATGTTTGTAACAAAGCATGGCACCCAGCCAAAACAGTGACGAGAGATACGTTTTATAAATAACTTGCACTTACATCATTTCCTCTTGGACCAGGAAACCCCATTACACCAGGTGAACCTCTTTGTCCAGGTGAACCAGGTTGGCCTGAAGGACCTGGATCTCCAGAAGGACCCTGTTGGTAAAAATGTAAATTGCAAAATAATAAAATTCACCCCTAAGCACACAAACATATGTAACTTGGGGAAGATCAGTCCAAAACAAAACAAAGTAAAGACAAAGATTAATATTGCCAAGTATATACAAATGATTATCACTGTCAATAAACAACCAGCATAGATAATCAATATTTATACATCATAGTAGGCAGTGAAAACCAGAAAACAAGCAGATATTTATGCTCAGAATCTTGACAATTGCCAAATAATGTAGATTTAAAATGCATCAATTTCCACATGAATCACTGACTCCCTCCCACCTCAAACCTCAATACTTGGGTCCTTTAATCTTTCTGTTTTATCAAACAGAGGCCACACTTGAATTAATTTGGATGTTTGGTGTAATCCACCATGACATTGCTCAGGGTAGATCGCTGTGGTTACTCTTACTTTAATCCACCATGACAGCTACCAGCTGAGTCCCTGATGAAAGCACATAGATTAAATAATGGGTGACTTGTCGACTATTTTATATGTCTTTGCGTTATTCAGTAATTCTTTATTCTTGTTCCTGAGACTAGCATCTGTCCTTACCCTTTCCTTCGCAAATTCCAACATGACAACCATCCTTAATATGGGGAGAAGAAAGTTATTTCTCAAGGATAACTGAATGGAAGGGAGCAAAGTTGATCCAGCTAGCAAGTCAACCAATATTTCATGAATCACAATTCATGTCATTCAGTGTCAACTGTTTTTGTCAGTTGAACTGAAGGAAGTATGGTGGGTAGAAAGTTATACATATTTACACGAAAGAAAATGTGCAAGTTTCTGATAGATAGTGGGATGTATAGAAAATTCATACAGAAATTTCACTTTCCATTTTACTGGTAGCATCACTGACTGATGTATGTATTATGAAGGAACCTCGATTATCTGGCATTCGATTATCCGAATATCGGATTATTCGGCAAGATTGCAAAGTCCTGATGCTCGGCTAAACTATGTTATCTGGCATTCAATTAACCGAACAAAATATTCCCTGCCCATGTCCTTCGGATAATCGAGGTCCCTCTGTATTCTCTGTTGGTTATTGTTGCTTGATACTTAAAAACTCATTATGGTGACTAGGTTTTCTGACAGACTGGATGACAATCTGCAAGATGATTTCTTATTTTCATCAATTATAAACCCAATAAGCTGAAAGGAGATGTTTATTTGGAAATTAATGATGTAAATAATGCCCTTTGTCTATTGCTATCCTTCTGGAAATTACCTGTGGTCCAGGTTTACCTTCAGGACCAGGACTGCCTGGGTTTCCTGTAAGTCCCTAAAAACACAGAAAAGGAATTCAAAATCAAGTGAATAAAACTGTCTCTAAAATTAATTTTGCAAGCATTTTTTCCTTATTATGTCTTTATTAACGTTCTGCTTCTTACCCTTTGACCAGGTATGCCTGCATCTCCAGGACGACCTGATTCACCATTAGCACCTCTATGCCCAATGGGACCTGGTGGACCAGTTTCTCCAGCAGGACCCTAGCAGCAAAAAGTTAGTTCAGAATTAAATATTCAGAATCATTTATCCAAATGACAATGAGGAAAAGAAATTAAAGCTGAATTTAGGTATATTAAGATCTTCTGACCTGTTCTCCTGGTGGGCCACTTGTACCTGGGACACCTCTCATGCCTTGAGGTCCCTAGAAGCAGGACAGAAAGTCAGGTTTCCAATATTATTAATATATATACACCACTGATTTATCTTATATGTAGTTATTAATGTTGCTGAGCCACAGTGATCCACAAAACAGATAATTAACTGCAAGTAATTAATTGTGCTGCCATTAAGATTTGGGATGGTACTGTGATGAAGCTGCTCCTTGAACAAGATTATATCGTCTTTGGTTTATTTTTCAAAGTGGTCATAATAGACACAGACTCTGACAAGTCTAAGTTGAAGGGTTTCAAGTTCAGTTTAATTATAGCTAACAGATACAGCCTGAGGCAACATTTTTGAAGAAAAAGCACTGTACAATGAAAGAGCAGTTCTCCCAGCTCAGCTTTTCTCAGGTTTCGTCTGGTGTTTAGCGGGAGTGTTGTAAAAGCTGCTGGACTCAAAGAAGCAGGTCCCTGCTGATCCTTCTCTCTCTCTCTGACATCTCTCCTTTAAGGACCTGTCTTTGATTTTACCTTTGATGCAAAGGGGTGTTTACAGGGACTTTTGCAAGTATTAGGAACAGCATCATTAAGCTGGGATCATCTGTTGAGTTTTCGGATAGGTTACGTTATTCGGTATTCTGTTCTCTTCTGCTTGTGTTTCATTTGGTAATCTTGTAAATAAATTCTGTTTTGTTTAAAACTAAATGGTTTGTCCAACTGCATCAGTCCTGGAATATCCACACTACACCTGCTTAAAAGAACTACTTTGGGCTACTTTGGGTTTGGGCTACTTTCTTGAAATGTTTTGAAGGGGTCTGGCTTGGTCCATAACAGGTACAAAGTATCTAGTTTGATATATAACAATTGTATCCTTCTTAAAAAGTGGCTCCAGTTGTGAAAGCATATTTTTAAAATAAGGTAAGATCTTAATAAGTTGAACATATGTATGGAAAATTGGTAAGCTGGTGGACTGAGAGTATTACAAACAGAAATAGATATAAGAAGAGATCCAAAAAGGAGCATTAAAAGAATTGCATAAGATATCAGTTGTTGTTAACATTTAAAATAAATTATGAATATATCAAATGTGGGGAAATTATTAGAATCTACCATTGGAAACAAAGTTATTAAACAATTGGGAAAAGTATAAACTAATCTAAAGGAAGGAAGCTAGCCTGAATTGAATGGACGGTAGATGATGACATTTTGTTGAGGCCACTAGGATAGGTTAGCATTTGTTGTGGTGCCTGTGAATATTTCAGGTACACTCAGGAAATCCCTTTCAGTGGATGGAGAGTAAGTTCACTGTGTTTTACTAGGGTTTGGAGAGTTATTTTGTGAGGATAGATTAGATTAAAGTGAACAAAAACACAAAGTTCTGGTGAAACTCAGCAGGTCTGGCAGCATCTGTGGGGAGAAAGCAGAGTTAAGACTGCTTTGAGTCTGGTGAGCCTTCGCCAATTATAATCTGCCAGTCTCAGACCATAGAACAGCAGACCTGCTGAGTTTTGCCAGCAATTTCTGTTATTGTTTCAGATCTCCAGCATCTGCTGTAATTTGTTTAATTTTAGATTATGTGACTTGTATTACCTTAAATTTAGAAAGTTCAAGGATGATCTGATTTGGATCTTCAGAAAATAAGTAAGGATTTGAAGGGGTAGATATAAGGGAAGCAATTGACTAGTGGTACTATTGCTAGACTATTAATCCCCATACTCAGTTAATGTTCTGGGGATCCGGGTAAAAATCCCACTATACCAGATGACAGTATTTGATTGCTATAAAGAATGTGGAATTAAGGGTCTAATTGTGACCATGAAACAATTGTCAACTGTCGGAAAAACCCAACGAGTTCACTAATGTCCTTCAGGGGCAGAAATCTGCCATCCTTATCTGGTCTGACTGATATGTGACTCCAGACCCACAGCAGTGTGGTTGACTCTTGACTGCCCTCTGGGAAATTAGGGATTGGCAATAAATGCTGACCTAGCCAGCGATGTCCTCATCTCGTGAGTGATTTAAAACAGACACAGCAATTATTTTCTCTGGTGGAGGAATTCAGACAAGACACCCTAACATGACTGGAACTAGATTATTTAGAAGTGAAGTCTGGAAGGAGTTTTTCTCACATGAAATAGTTGAAATCTTAGAATTCTCTCCCAAAGTCTTTGTAAATTGAAATTTCCAAAACAGAGATTGCTATATTTTTGTCTGACAAGAGTATCGACATGATACGAAGAAAAGATGGGTGAATGGAGGCAGTGAGCCAGGGCCGTAGCCTGTCCAATACCATTCTTTATTTTCTGCTCCAACACACAGTGCGGTTACTTTGTGCACTTTATACAGACTAAAAGAGTTTGTGTAGAAATCCAAAAGAACTGTGGATGTTAGAAATCAAAAACAAAACAGAAATTGCTGGAAAAAAGCCTCAGCATCTCTGGCAGCATCTGTGGGCAGAAATCACAGTTAATGTTTCAAATGTAGTGACCCTTCTTCAGAATGCTCCCTGGACTCGAAATGTTAACTCTGTTTTCTTTCCACAGATGCTGCCACACCTGCTGAGTTTTTCCAGCAATTTCTGTTTCATTTGTTGTTTAGAAATCTGCAGGTTAATAAAATGTGAGGAAACATAAGCCCTCAATTTTGATGCATTTATGGTCAAACACTCCACAGTTCACAGGACGTAAACTGAGGCGAATCAGTTAAGTCAAACTTAAAGATTTGATATCGAGATGTAATTTGTCTAGATTTGAATCACTGTGAAGTGATGATGTTGGGGAATACATTGAAACTTTGTTTTGTTAAGTGTTTTAAGATTTTTCCAACTGTGCTCTATATCTAGCTAGTTCAGCATGTTTTATTTTTGACTTTCCCTTCTGTGTAATAAACTTATTTTTTTGTCAGAAACACAAATGTACCAATCTTAAATATGAAATTAATCATTCATTCATTATTGCTTGTTGCTGATGGAAGGCAATTCCAAATTTTTATCACCTATTACATGTAGAAATATTTCTTAAATTGACTCCCAAACATCTAGCTCTAAGTTTTAGGTTAGATTAGATTTTAGATTAGATTACTTTAGATTAGATTAGATTACTTTACAGTGTGGAAACAGGCCCTTCGGCCCAACAAGTCCACACCGCCCCGCCGAAGCGCAACCCACCCATACCCCTACATTTACCCCTTACCTAATACTACGGGCAATTTAGCCTGGCCAATTCACCTAACCTGCACATCTTTGGACTGTGGGAGGAAACCGGAGCACCCGGAGGAAACCCACGCAGACACGGGGAGAATGTGCAAACTCCACACAGTCAGTTGCCTGAGGCGGGAATTGAACCCAGGTCTCTGGTGCTGTGAGGCAGCAGTGCTAACCACTGTGCCACCGTGGCGCCCCAAAGGTTGTGCCTTCTAGTATTAGAATTTCTTACCAATGGAAAAATCTTTGCTCTATTTATGACAGCTGTTTTGTTAACATCTTAAATTATGATAATTCAGCCTAGAGCCTTCTATATTCTTGGGAATACAAACATCATTGGTGTATTGTTCCCATTATCTTTTACAAATACACAGCAGTTAGGCATATGAACTTATGGACATTAATGTTCATATAGAAAGCTCCAATTTTAATTAATGCTGTGTAATGGCCCATACTTAGTACCAACTGTTACATATTTACCATAGAAAATAAGTGTATGACATTGATTTTATCTTACTCTCTCGCCAGGAGGGCCTATTGCACCAGTTGACCCAGGTTCACCAGGGAGACCTCTTTTACCTTCTTCACCAGCAGGACCAGGGGCACCTGGACTTCCTGGTGTTCCCTAGCAAGAAGAAAAATGCACATGGCTTAACATGTGAAATATAGCAAAATATTATAATCTTTTGTTGAATAATCGAGATTGAACAACATGCATTTTGCTTAGTTTTTCACCATTGTAAAAAGAGAAATTGGATCTTTCTTTGTAATGTACCTCTTCCTAGTAGTTGTTAGTTAGTAAGCATGGCAGCTTATCACCTTGTCTTTCCATAATTCCCCCAAACAAAAGTAAACATAGATGACTAGATCTGAAGAGGCTCATCAGTGTTCTTTGTTAATATGACTATTTTCTGTTATTACTACAAAAAATAATTAGACTCATAAAAAGGCATACTTAAAACACAAAAACATTTAATGTTTATTTAGATTTGTCAACTAATTCCATTATTCTGATAAGGTTTTCATAAACTGCAATACCTAAAACCATTATTGAAATGGCTCAGTAAAAATTATCCCAATTCACAAGTTTAGTTATTCAGTTTATTTCCTTCATCCAGACAGAAAGGTACAAAATAAAGAGACTTACAGATTCCCCCTGTGGACCAGGGTCTCCTTTTGCTCCCAGTTTCCCAGATTCACCCTAAGAAAGTGAAGAGTTTCCAGTTAGAAAACAAAATTGATAATGATAGGCAATCATTTTTAAAACAAGTTGCGTGAAATTATATTCTGAATCAGGAATTATTTGGGTATTTTGAAAGGAAATAACATATTTATTGTTAACCTCTACAGAAAGTTGTCTGGAAAAATTAAAAGTCTACACTTCAATAAGAATAGATGAGGAACACCGATTTTTTTTTCCCCCATTAAAGCACACTGAACTGCATTAGAAATTTAAACTCCGGTGTTTTAAAATGATGCAAGGTAGTTACAAGTACACTCAGACTGAGCTTGAGTATTTTGTATATTTGACCAATTAATATTTCTCAAAGCACTTTCTAAATAAACAGAGTCTCATTCCCAAACATTATTAGCAATGGATAACTTTGTCAATATACAGAACTATCATAACCACACGAGCTATGACTCTGTGTGCTGCTGATGTGGCATTACAGCTGCAATGTCATGATACCTATGAATGCCTACTGTCCTGGCAGCAATCATAGTGCTTTCAATCTGTGTCAGCAACATCATAGGCACCATGTCAAAGCAGATAAGGTGTTGCTCAGCAACTATTCACTGTAGAACACTGTACAAAGAGGCTGACAACTCTGTAGCCGTAACATACATGACTGTACAATATAACAAGCACCATCAAGCAGACCAATGGCATCCTGAAACATGATTCCTTAACCTGTTGGAAGAAGCTCTCCGATACTCATTGGATCCAGTGATCCAAAGTTGGCAGCCTGTGGCCATTCTGAAGGTGGAGTCATTGATTCAGTGATCAATTTAGGAGAAGAGGGCAGAGAATGAATGGACAAGGAAGCTGGTATATCTACAGTCCAAACAAGTTACATGTGAGCAAATCATCAGAATCCAGTTCCATGAGCTCAAAACTTTGTTCATCAACATTTCCAAACATACCATTCCTTCATTATAACTATTAAAGCTTCTTGCGGCCATAGTTCAGACATAAACTAAAATACAAAACAACCCTTTCATAATTTCAATATATCATTTCAGTTGCAAGACACTGCATTCTTTTGTGTCTTATGATCCTGCTCCACAGCTACCTAAGGAAGAAGCAGGAAAGCTAGTACTTCCAATTAAACCTGTTGGATTAAACCTGGTTAATTTTGTACACCCCAGTCCAATACAAACTCTTCCAATCATAATTTTATCCAGCAGCACCTTTTCAATAATATGCACTAAACTCAATTGATCAACCTGTACCTCTATCAAGGGTGTCTTTTATCCAGCTAAATACTTGCTCTACCCTGTTTCTGCAACACATTGGCTCAAGGCGCTGACTGTCAATGGGAGAGGTTTCAAGTGGCTTTGCAGAAAGCCTTCAGGCTGTTCCAAGCCTTTGCTGGCTTCAGACTGTATTATCTCAGCAAGAGCGGACAGTCTAACCTGGACTGTCTAACCTGTAACTGCAATACTACGTCTGGTACAGCCCATCAAAGTTGCAAGAGTGATGTAAGTCTGCAGAGTGAACAGACTAGATTATCAGTCGATGTCTAATATTGATTATGGTGCTTGACCTAGCATTACTCCAGTTTAAATGGTCTCTCATAAATCCAGACTGTTGAACTTGAAGGATTTTGCACTCGTATGAGTTCAGCAAATTATCGTGGAACATCCAAGGTTTTTCGATATTCATTTGTTATTAAAATGTTAGTGAAGGTTTTGTGCATTGTGATTTATTATTAATGTGTTAGTGAAGGTTTTGTGCAATGTGATGCATTGGGAGATCTCATGAGGTCTTTAGAGTCAGACGAAAGTGGTGTAGGATCTTAGTGTGAAATTAAGGGGGCTTGAATCTTTCCAAGCAGAAAATCTACCATCAGTCGAGAGATCTACTGTTGGCGTCAATCTTGGGTGGTAGGTTTGTCCACAAGGCACACCTACCACATGGAGACCTTAAAAGGTGAACTCATTAAAGGCAAAGTATACATATAAAAGTCCCTTCTTTTCCAAAATAAAGTTTTAACTCTATCCAATAACTAGTGAGTTAATGGGTCTCAATAATACAGAGGGAACTTCTGATACTTCTGGATCTCCTGATGGTAACTTTGTCTGGAGGTGCTGTTTGTTGTCTATAGTCATCAATGATGTTATCTGCTGTTCCTGTTTGTGTTGTCAAGTTGCTCTTTCATGGACTGTAGCTGCTGCTTCAGCACATGTTTATCCTGTTGCATAATAGTTAACATTCGTTTCAGATTTGGCATTGACTGATCTTCTTCCTTAAAGCTGTTTCAAGTGGGTCAAATCTTCTTGGCACTTACTGTTCAGTTCCTTCAGAGCTTCTAGCTAATTGTAAAGCTTGTAGCTTTATGCTCGGAATCCTTCCAATACCAACAAAAGTTTAGCCTCTTATGGGTCAAGTATACTTTTCTCCTGCTCTGATAACCGCCCAACCTTTTCCGAATTTTTGTTTGCTTTCTTCAAAGCCTAGACACTTTCGCTTCCTGCTTCTGTGGTTGTATGGTTTCATATATATCCTGCTTTAGTTTCTTCACTGGAGCATCATTGCTAGAAGTGTTTTTTTTCTCTGAAAGGATCGCTTCAGGAGTGGTTTTTAGCTCCTTGTTTGTGATGTGCATCTCCACTTGTTTTGCAGGACAGTCATTTTCTCCGACGTTGCTTGGAGCTCAAGATGATATTTCTATAGATGCTCCTGCTCAGCCTGATTTATTTTAAATGCAAGTTGCTTCAGATCTTTCTGAAAATCAGGAATCTTCTCATTAGACTGATGATACAGAGTTTGTTGTTCATTCTGCCTCCTTTTTCATATAGATGATCTGAAGTTGAGGATCACATGTAGTATGTCCAAGTTTGCAGATAATACTAAGATGAGTGGGGCAGAGCAGTGTGCAGGGGACTGAAACTTTGCAGAGGAACTTAGATACTGTGAGTGAGTGGGCAAAGGTCTGGCAGATGGAATACAATGTTAATAAATGTGAAGTCATCCATTTTGGTAGGAGTAACAGTAAAAAGGATTATTACTTAAATCTGCTAGGCAGAGGGACCTGGGTGTCCTTGTGCATGAATCACAGAAGATTGCTCTGCAGGTGCAAGTAATTCAGAAGGCAAATGGAATTTTGTCCTTCATTGCTAAAGGGATAGTTTAAAAGCAGGGACATTATATTGCAGCTGTGCAAGGTGCTGGTGAGGCTACACCTGGAGTACTGCATGCAGTTTTGGTCTCCTTACTTGAAAAAGGATGTACTGGCACTGGAGGGGGTGCAGAGGAGGTTCACTAGGTTGATTCTGGAGTTGAAGGGATTGGTTTACAAGAAAAGACTGAGTAGATTGGGATTATATTCATTGGTATTTGGAAAGAATGAGGAGGGATCTTATAAACACAGAAAAGCATGAGGAGAATAGATGATAGAAGTTGAGAGGATGGTAGGTAAAACTAGGATAAGAGGGCATAGCCTCAAGATTAGAGGGAGCAGATTAGGACTGAATAGAGAAGGAGATTATGCCACAGTTTAAAGAGGGTGAAGACATGACTGCCAAGCTGATTCAGTGTGCTGCATGCATGATATGGGAGGTCAGGGAACTGATGGTGTCTCTGGCTCCTATAGCTGTGGAAAGTGTGTACATATTCAGCTTCTGAAGGAGCATATTACAGCACAGAAGAAAGAACTAGATGACCTCAGGCTCATCCGAGAGAACGAGAATTTTCTGGACAGGACCTTCAGCGAGGTCATTACACCGAGCATACCAGAAGAGAGAAGAAGGGAGATAACAATGAGGAAGGAAGAGATGATTCAAGTACAAGAGACCCCAGGGGAAGTACCTCTCGTGAACTGGTTGACTCTGTTGGAATCTGTTGAGACAGACAACATTGCCAGTCCAATTGGACAAGTCTGCCAATCGAAAATTGGCATGGAGGCAGAGCCAAGCTGTCAGATATCATGCAGAGCCATGATAATAACGGACTCCATAGTGAGAGGGTCTGAAAGGGGTTCTGCGGGATTCAGTATATTTCCTTCCTGGTGCCAGGATCCAGGACATCATTGACAGAGTGCAGGGAATCCTCAAGGTCAAAGGTGAAGAGCCAGAGGTGATGGTGCATGTCGGCACAAATGATGTTGGGAAGAAGAGGAGGGACATTGTACAGCGGGACTTCAGAGAACTCGGAAGAAGCCTGAAAAGCAGGACTTCCAGGGTGGTTATCTCCAGTTTGCTTCCAGTTTCTCAGGCTGAAGAGGGCAGGAACAGGGAGATAATGGACTTGAATGTGTGGCTGAGGAACTGGTGCAGGAAGCAAGGATTTAAATTCTTGGATCACTGGGGTATGTTTTGCGGTAAGGATAAATTATACAAGATGGACGGCTTGCAGCTTAATAGGTGGGAGACCAGCATTCTGGCAGGCAGGTTTGCCACTGCAACACATGTTTTTTAAACTAAGTAGTGGGGTGGAGGGGACAAACTGGAAATTCAAGAATAAGTTAAAGGGAATGTGAGAATAAGAGAAGTTAAGAAAGACAACAGAATCAACAGAGCAAAAAACTTAAGAAGGGATCATACAGTATGGTCAAGTGAAATAGGGATTGATAGGAAGGGTGAGGGGAGTAACAAATTAAAAATATTATATATGAATGCACGAAGCATAAGAAATAAAGTGGATGAGCTTGAGGCTCAGTTGGAAATTAGCAGGTACGATGTTGTGGGGATAACTGAGATGTGGCTTCAAGTGGACAGGGCCTGGGAAATGAATATTCAAGGCTATACGTGGTATCAAAAGGACAGACTGATGGAGAGAGGGGGGTGGGGTGGCCCTGTTGGTGAGGAATGATATTCAGTCCCTTGCGAGGGGGAACATAGAATCAGGCGATGTAGAGTCAGTATGGATACAGCTGAGAAATTTTAAGGGTAGAAAGACCCTAATGGGAGTTATCTACAGGCCCCAAACGGTAGTCTGGATGTATGGTGTAAGTTGAACAAGGAGTCGAAATTGACCTGCCGCAAAGGTATTACTACAGTTGTTATGGGGAATTTCAAACATGAAGGTAGACTGGGAAAATCAGGATGGTACTGGACCCCAAGAAAGGGAGTTTGTGGAGTGCCTCTGACATGGATTCTTAGAACAGCTTGTACTGGACCCTACCAGGGAGAAGGCAATTCTGGATCTGGTGTTGTGGAACGAACCGGATTTGACCAGGGACCTCGAAGTAAAGGAGCCATTTGGAGGTAGTGACCATAATATGATAAGTTTTAATCTGCAATTTGAGAGGGAGAAGGGAAAATCAGAAGTGTCAGTATTGCAGTTGAACAAAGGGAACAATGGAGCTATGAAGGAGGAGCTGGCCAAAGTTCAATGGTTCAACATCCTAGCAGGGATGGCAGTGGAACAACAAAAGCAGGTACTTCTGGGTATAATACAGAAGATGCAGGATCAGTTCAATCCAAAGAGGAAGAACGATCCTAAGGGGAGGCAGAGGTGGCTGTGGCTGATGAGGGAAATTAAGGAGTGTATAAAGATAAAAGAGAAGAAGTATAACATAACAAAGATGAGTGGGAAGCCAGAGGACTGGGAAACTTTTAAACAGCAACAGAGGATAACTAAAAAGACAATACATGGAGAAAAAAAAAGAGGTACGAGGGCAAACTGGCCAAAAATATAAAGGAGGATAGTAAAAACATTTTTAGGTATGCAAAAAGAAAAAAAATGGTTAAGTCTAAAATTGGGTCCTTGAGGACAGAAACGGGTAAATTTATTATGGGGATCAAGGAAATGTCAGAAGAGATGAATAGGTACTTTGGATCTGTCTTCACTGGGGAAGACACAAGCAATCTCCCAGATGTAATAGTGGCTGAAGGACCTAGGGTAAGGGATGAACTGAAGGGAAGTTATATTAAGCAGGAAACGGTGTTGGATAGACTGTTAGGTCTGAAGGCTGATAAGTCCCCGAACCTGATGGTCTGCATCCCAGGGTTCTTAAAGAGGTGGCTCTAGAAATTGTGGACATATTGGTAATCATTTTCCAATGTTCCATAGATTCAGGGTCAGTTCCTGCAGAATGGAGGGTGGCTAATGTTGTCCCACTTTTCAAGAAAGGAGGGAGAGAGAAAACAGGGGATTATAGACTGCCTGACGTCAGTGGTGAGAAAGATGCTGAAGTCAATTATAAAAGATAATATTATAACTCATTTGGATAGCAGGAACAGGATAGGTCAAAGTCACCTGATAGGTCAGAGGGGAAATCGTGCTTGACTAATCTTCTGGAATTTTTTGAGGATGTAACTATGAAGATGTACAAGGCAGAGCTAGCGGATGTAGTGTACCTGGACTTTCACAAAGCCTTTGATAAAGTCCCACATAGGAGATTAGTGAGCAAAATTAGAGCACATGGTATTGGGGCCAAAATACTGATTTGGGTTGAAAATTGGCTGGCTGATAGGAAGCAAAGAGTAGTGATAAACAGGTGCCTTTCGGAATGGCAAGCAGTGACCAGTGGGGTGCTGGGACCTCAGCTGTTTACAATATACATTAATGATATAGATGAAGGCATTAAAAATAATATTAGCAAATTTGCTGATGACACAAAGCTGGGTGGCAGGGGTGAAATGTGAGGAGGAAGTTATGAGAAGACAGTGTGAATGGACAAATACATGGCAGATGCAGTTTAATATGGATAAATGTGTGGTTATCCACTTTGGTGGCAAGAACAAGAAGACAGATTACTATCTAAATGGAGTCAAGTTAGGTAAAGGAAGTACAACATGATCTCGGTGTTCTTGTACATCAGTCAATGAAAGCAAACATGCAGGTACAGCAGGCAGTGAAGAAAGCTAATGGCATGCTGGCCTTCATAACTAGAGGAATTGAGTACTGGAGCAAAGAGGTTGTTCTGCATCTATGCAGGGCCCTGGTGAGACGGCATCTGGAGTATTGTATGCAGTTTTGGTCTCCAAATTTGAAGGAAGACATTCTGGCTATTGAGAGAGTGCAGCGTAGGTTCACGAGGTCAATTCCCAGAATGGCGTGGCTATTATACGTTGAAAGATTGGAGCGACTGGGCTTGTATACACTCGAGTATAAAGAATGAAAGGGGATCTGATTGAGATGTATAAGATTATTAAAGGGTTGGACACTCTGAAGGCAGGAAGCATGGTTCCACTAATGGGTGAGTCCAGAACCAGAGGACACAGTTAAAAATAAGGGGTAGGCCATTTAGAACAGAGTTGAGGAGAAACTTCTTCATCCAGAGGGCGGTGGATATTTGGAATGCTGTGCCCCAGAAGGCAATGGAGGCCAAGTCTCCGGATACTTTCAAGAAAGAGATGGATAGAGTTCTTAAAGATAGTGGAATCAAGGGTTATGGGGATAAGACAGGAACAGGATACTGAATGTGGATGATCAGCCATGATCATAATGAATGGTGGTGCTGGTTTGAAGGGCTGAATGGCCTACTCCTGCACCTATTGTCTATTGTCTGACTTCTTCACCCAGAGGATTGTAAAGCTGTGGAATTCCTTGCCAAGTGAAGTAGTTGACACAACTTCAGTAAATGTTTTTAAAGCTAAAATAGATTTTCTTTAACAATAAATGAATTAAGGGATATGGGGAGAGGCAGGGTAAGTGGATCTGAGCCCACGAAAAGATCAACCATGATCTTAGTGAATGGCGGATGTTCTTATGTTATCTTCACAAAAAGATTTGTCATGTATCAATTGAAGTCAATAAAGAATAGTAACCAGTTTTCTGACAAAATTTGAATTTTCACATGTTTTGGCAGTTTGATAACATTGATGTTTTGTATGAGACTAATGTTATGAATCATGCTTCCTGACACTTCAAGTACAATAGGCCACATCAGATTGGTCATTTCCAATGTAAATTACCAGGCCATTTTCATGATAATTGCCTGATTATCAATCAATTCCTCAAGGTTTGATCAAATCCATGTGTTAGTTTATTTAAAACTGAAAAGCACATAAGACATGAAAAGTTACAGCAAGCCAATTGATTTCTATATCTACGCATTCTGAAAACCCATTGCAACTAATTGTCAGGCAGGCTTACAGCATTCTATTCAAAAGCACATGGAGTCCTTAAATGTAAACTGTCTTAGAGCAAGGCACGCACACAAAAAAATCAAAGATAAAATTGACACTCTGTGATGGAATGATGTTCATTCTAATTGAACAAATTGGCACCTGAGCTTAATGCTATGACAAAATTGAAAATCTGAAATTCCAGATATTTGACGCAACGCTAAAGCCATTCCTCTCGGCAAAAACAAGTCAAAAGCTTGGACTTATGACCCTACATGTTTCAGAAGAGGTTTATTGTTTTGCATTCATTGGCAGCTAAACAAACACACTGCAATGGTAATGATCCTAATTCAGGACCACAAAGGAAACATTGTCAGGCACGGATTTCTTTTATTAGTTCATGGGATGTGTGTGTCATTGACTATCCCATGTCTAACTGCTCTGGAGAATGTGGTAGTGAGCTGACATCCTTGGATCATAGAGACGTCCATTGTTATTCAACTTCATAGTGAATTGATACAGAGCAGCTTGCCAGGCCATTTCAGAGGGCAGTAAAAAGTCAACCACATTGTTGAGTGTCTGAAGTCACTAGATCATATATGGATGGCAGATTTCCTTGACGAAAGCACATCAGTGTACCAAATCCATTTTTATGACAATTTACATGATTACACTGAGACAATTATGGTTGCTTTTAATTCTAGGCTTTAATGAAATCAATTTTCAAGATCTGTGTAATTCATGGTGGGATTCAAATCCATTTCCATGCACATCAGCCTAGTCCAGTGATTTACTACTGTGCCACTGCCTCCCTATATAACACAGCTAAATGAAAAAGGTGCCGAAAGCATAAATCAGCAGCATCAACTGAGGAGATATTGAACCAAAACCAGAGAGCACATCAATCCAAACAGCAGATGTTGGAGGAAAAGTTGACAATCCACATGTGTAACATAGCAAGACACAAATACGCTAAGGATGTCACATATGTAAATACATGGACAAAAGTGGGACTCAATGGAATAATGGATGATGGATGTTAATAGATGAGCTTGGGTAATGATGATAGTGCATGCAATTTTGGTTTTTGTTGTTTGTGATGAAAAAGTGAGTGTTCAGATGTAAATAACATCATTTATAAAAGACCTTCCAAACTTGTCATACTCATGTGACTTCAGATATGGGGCGCATCATTGCAGGCAAGCATCACACAGCTCGTTCAATAAGGACATTCTACACAAGGTGTTGTCCTGTGAACTCAGGACAATCTCAATCCTAAATATCAAAGTCTCATTCATGAAAATTGACTGTTTACTGCCCTCTGAAATAGCCTGGCAAGCCGCTCTGTATCAATTCACTATGAAGTTGAATAACAATTCTGAGATTTTGACTCCTAATTCTAGATTCCTTGTCAGGAGAAAAGTCTTTTAACTCTTTCAAGAATTTTACATGATTCAATAAGATCATCATTCATTCTTTCAAACTCCAATGAACATATTTCCAATTTTCTCAATTTCTCCTGTCCCAGGAATCAATCAAATCAGCATGCATTGCAATCTCTCCTAGGCTATTATATCTTCGCTTAGGAAAGAAAACCAAATGTGTGCATGTTTGTGTGGTTTTCCCAAAGTTCTGGCTAATAGAGTAAGACTTCTTCATTTTTAGATTCAATTTCTTTTGCAACAAGGGCTTATAGGCCCTTTGGTTTCCCAATTGCTTTCTTTACCGGCATGACAACTCCCTGTGATTCTTACAAGGACACACAGATCTCTCTGAATACTTTGGCATTTCCTGCTCTGTCACCATTCAAACAGCTTCTGCTTTCCTGTACAGCTCCCAAAATGGATAACTTCACACAGTGGATTCTTCACCAATATTCTTCATCTTACCCAAAGTCACCTTACATTATCCACAATCTTAACTTCTCATCGAGTTTTGCATCATTTTAAAGAATTGATGTAGATTACAAATCTGTCCTGGACCCCCATGTGGATGCAATGGTCAAGGGGGCATGTCCTCACTAATATTCACAGATGCACCACAGAAAGCATTCTATCCAGATACATAACAACCTGGTATGCCCAGGGCCATAACAAACTACAAAAAGCCCAGACTATCACCAAAGCCAACCTCCTATCCATGAACTCCATTTTCACTTCTCATTGCTGTGGAAAGGCTGCTGACATCATCAAAGATCCCTCCCACCCCAATAATGCTCTTTTTCAACCTGTCCAATCAGGCAGAAGGTACAGAAGCTTGGACACGCACACTAACAGGTTCAAAAACGGCTTCTTCCCTGCTGTTATTAGACTGAGGGAGTGGACCTCTCTAACTTTAAATAATGCTGATCTTGCTAATGTTGGTCTTTCCATGTGCATCTCCTGTGCAGCCATAACCTTGTATGTCTCACTCTGTCTAAGCACCCTATGATCTGTATGTCCTTGTTTACTATGATCTGCCTGTACCGTACACAAAACAAAGCTTTTCACTTAGGTACATGTGACTATAATAAATAAGATCAAATAAAATCAAACAGCTGAAGCCCAAGCATTGATCCTTCTTGTGCCCCACTGATTACAGCTTGCCAATTCAAAGATGAACCCACGAAGCGCTTTTGCCCAAAACGTCGATTCTCCTGCCTCTCGAATGTTGTCTGACCTGCTGTGCTTTTCCAGCAGCACATTCTCAACTCTGATCACCAGCACCTGCAGTCCTCACTTACTCCACTTAGTCCTGTCCTTTTTTTGTTTTGTCGAACAATCATTCCTCAATTCACGATATTATATTTGTTGAGTCTTTATTTTAAAAATATGAACTTTTATGATGAGCATGAAATTTCCCTTGTGCACTGAAATGACAATTGCATTGCAAACACTTACTGGTAGACCTTTGGAACCCGGAACTCCATTAGTACCTGCTGGCCCTGGGCTACCAATTGGACCTGGTCCGCCAGGGCTGCCAGGTTGACCGGGAGGACCCTGGAATGGAAAGACAATGTTGTGAATGCTGTATCTGTTCGGGAATCTATGCTGCTCATACTTTTCAATCCTTCATGTAAAATCACACAAGAATTAAAAACTGAACTATTAAATTGAAAATTAATAAATCCATTGCATGCTTCTACAAGGCCTTGGAGATATTTCTTTTGTTTCAATAAAGGCAGTTACAATACAATCATTACCCAATCTGTTCTACCATGGAAAAAAATAATGCACAATCAAGGCAAATGGCCTGGCTTTTGTCAACTTATATTTAGGCCCATTAGACCATAAGATATAGGAGGAAAATTTGGCCATTCAGCCTATCTAGTCTGCTGTCCCATTTGATCATGGCTAATAGGTTTCTCAACTCCTATTCTTCTATGTTCTCCCTGTTACCCTTGATCTCCTTGCTAATCATGAAGTTATCTATCTCTGTTTTAAATACACAAAATTATTTGGCCTTCACAAACTTCCACAGCAATGTGTTCCACAGATTCACCACGCTCTAGCTGAAGCAATTCCTCATTTTGTTTTTAAAGATTGTCTCTTCAATCTGAGATTGCATCCTCAGGTCCTAGTGTCCCCCACGAGTGGAAGCATCTTAAAACTATAAGACCATAAGACCATAAGACATAGGATCAGAAATCAGACCATTCAGCCCATCAAGTCTGCTCTGCCACTCAACCATGGCTGATAAGCTTCTCAACCCCATTCTCCCGCTTTATCCCCGTAATCCTTGATCTCCTTACTAATCAAAAACCGATCTTAAATATTCTCAACGACCTGGCCTCCACAGCCTTCTGTGGCAGTGAGTTCTACAGATTCACCGCTCCCTGGCTGAAGATGTTTCTCCTTATTTTGTTCTAAAAGATCTTCATGTTACTCTAAGGCTGTGTCCTCGGGTCCTAGTCTCTCCTACCAATGGAAACGTCTTCCCAACATCCACTCCGTTTAGGCCATTCAGTATTCTGCAAGTTTCAATTAGATCCTCCATCATCCTTCTAATCTCCATTGAGTATAAACCCATAGCTCTCAAACGTTCCTCATATGTTAAGTTTTTCATTCCTGGGACTGTTCTCATGAACTCTTCTGAACATGCTGCAGGGCCAGTACATCCTTCCTGAGATATGGGGCCCAAAACTGTGCTCAATACTCCAAATGTGGTTTGACCAGAAACTTACAGAGCCTCAGAAGTACATCCCTGTTTTTATATTCAAGTCTTCTCAACTGCCTTCCTAACTACTGACTCAACCTGAAATTTTACCTGAAAAGAATCCTGGACTAGAACTCTCAGGTCTCTTTGCTCTTCAGGCTTCTGAGTTCTCTCTTAGAAAATGGTCCAAGCCTCGATTCTTCCTACCAAAGTGCATTACCACACAGGTTACTACATTGTCCTTCATCTGCTACTTCTTTGCCCACCCTCCTAACCTGTACAAGTCCTTCTGCAGCCTCCCTGTCTCCTCAATGCTACCTGCCCCTCTATCTATCTTTGTGTCATCTGTAAATTAACCATAATGTCTACAGTTCCTTCATCTAGATCATTAATGTATAAAGTGAAAAGTTGTAATCCCAACACTGAGCCTTGCGGAACACCACTTGTCACTGGCTGCCATCCTGAGAAGGGCCCTTTTATCCCCACGCTTTGCTTTCTGCTAGATAGCCGGGCTTCTATCCATGTTATAACCTTGCCTCTAACATCATGGACCCTTATCTTACTCAGCAGCCTCATGTGCTGCACCTTGTCAAAGGCCTTCTTGAAGTCCATGGAGATAAGATCCATTGGCTCTCTCTGGTCTGACCTACTCATTATGTCTCGAAGAATTCTAGAAGATGTCTCGAAGAATTCTAGAAGATGTCTCGAAGAATTCTAGAAGATTTGTCAGGCATGACATCCCCTTGATGAAACCATGCTGACTTTTCCTTATTCTACCATTCGCTTCCAAGTATTCAGAAATCTTACCCTTCACAATGGTCTCCAAAATCTTAGCCAAGACTGAGTTTAAACTAATGTTCTGTTTTTTGCCTTACGCCGTTTTTTAAACAGAGGAGTCCTGTTAATGTTTTTCCAGTGGTCTGGGACCCTCCCTAATTCTAGCGGGGATTCTAGCATTTCTCCATGTCCCCACTCTGTCCGGCCTCTTTGCATTCTTTAAATAGCCCACCTCATCTGTCTAAACACCATTCAGTACAGAACAAGAATCCTCAACCACTCCTTCTGCGACCATCCCTTCATTCCCAGGATCATTCTTGTAAACCTCATCTGTACCCCCTCCTGGGCCAATGCATCCTTCCTTAGATTGAGGGGCCAAAACTGCTCACTATTCCAAACGTGGCCTGACCAGAGGCTGATATAACTTCAGCAATACACCCCTGCTCTTTATTCTCGTCCTCTTGAAATGAATACCAACATTGCATTTGCTTCCTAACTGCCAAATGAAACTGCTTGGGTACCTTAAGATAATCCTGAACTAAGACCCCCAAATCCCTTTGTGCTTCAAATTTCTGAAACCTTCCCCATTTAGAAAATAATCTACACCTCTCACAAAGTAGATAGTAGGCCAAACTCAATAAGGGGAAACAATATCTATTGAAACCTTTACTCTTTAATTAACACTTTACTTTTGTTCTAACTGACCAGTAAACCTCGAGCACCAGGCGATCCATCTTTTCCAGGTTTCCCCTGAAATATAAACAAAGATCAGGCCGTCAGGAAACATTTTCTGAGTTTTCTATCATTGATCATTCGGTCACTGAAAAGCAGGCGTAAAAGGTTGAAGTTGATCACTATTTACATACCGGTGGGCCTGAAATTCCAGCATGGCCCTGCAAACCTGGTTCACCCCTTAACCCTGGAGTCCCATCAGAACCACGAGAACCTTTCTCACCAGCTTCACCCTGCAAGATACATCAATAGAAGAGAAAAATAAAAGAATGCTTTGAAAACAGTGCGACCTCCTGGAAAGTTCAGCTGAATCAAAAACTCAAGGTGACAAGATAGGGACTAACATTTGCTCTTTAGCTACAACATTGTATATTTTATGGCTAAAATTGATCATTCTTCCTGTTGGATTGGAACAGAAAGTATCAGAGTTTGCTCCCCCGTTGTGACTGGTACAAAACAAGTGCAACTGCAAAGACACCAAAGCACGGAGTCTCTGCCAGTTCCGAGAGTCTCAAGCACACTTTGGAATTCCTATCCATGCCTTACTTGCAGCCATTCTATTAGTAGGAGCGTACTACAAAAGCATTAGCTAGCTCTACTCCTACTAAGTTGTGATACACCACTATAAGTCTTCGATGCCAGCATAACTAAAGCAGAAGCGAGGTCAAATGCCAGCACTCCTGTTGTGAGTAATACTCATTTAGTCAGCCTGCAAAGTCCCAGGAACATCCTGAAAGCCCCGTAATTATGAGTAGAAACCAGTTTCACCAGGATCCTGCACTGGTTTTAGTGCCGTTTTTAGGTATCAATCGGACAGTGGAAGGAGGTCATTCGTGACCATACTCCACCACAATGAGAGAAGGACAGGTAAGAAAGTTCTCCTGCTGGATCATATGGATATTGAATCAACATGTAACAGTGCATCTATCTCCTTAAATTTAAAACACACAACAAACTGCCGGATGCTGTAAATCAGAAACAAAGCAGAAACTCCTGGCAAAACCCAGCAGGACTGGCAGCATCTGAGGAGCGAAAGCACAATTAATGTCTCAGGTTCAGTAACCTTTCTTCTGTTATCTCTTAAATTTGATAACATTGATTATATAAACAAGTGCATTTGGATCTCAATCATTAACGCAAAAGGGATCAGTGTTCCACTCCACACCACAAATATCAACTGAGATACGTTCCGTTAAAAAAGGGGACCACCAATTCATCTAGTGCACCTCCCTAATGCAGACCAATTGAAATAAATTGCACATTTTCTATAACACCACGTTTAGTTTGAAATTGAAAGCATATTATCTATTTCTACCTAAAGCCCACTACTCCAAACAACTGATCACCTTCTCGGAGAAGTAACACTTACTTTTGTAGGTGTTTGGCAGTTCAGGACAGGTACAGTAGCAAATTGTGAAAGGGAACAATAATTTATACTACATGACAAAGAGGGCACTGACTGAGTGACAAACGGGTTCTGATTAGACAAGACATTGTCATTGGTAATGCACCAAGGAATAGGAATCACAAATGAAAGCAAAATACTGTGTATACTGGAAAGTTGAAATAAAAGCAGAAGTGCTCTCAGCACATCTGGCAGCAGCCTTGGAGACAGAGCCCGAATTAATGTATCAAGTTCATTAAGACACTTTTTCAGAATTGGTTTGGAATTTAAGAGTAATAACACGATACAATACAGTACAGGAGCATGCCCTTTAGCTCACCAAGTCTGCACGGATTCTTTATCCTATTTACACACGCTACTTATTGTCCATGCATCGTTTCTATCCCTCTGTTCATGTACTGTTCATGTGTCTATTGAGATAAACCTTATACATTGCTAACATGTCTGCTTCTACCACCTCCACCGGCAGTATGTTCCAGGTATCCACCACTCCTTTGGGTGAAAGAGTTTCTCTGCATTTCTCCCGCAAACTTTCCCCTTCTCACCTTGAATCTGTGCCCTCTTGTAGTTGACTTTTCCACCTGAGATAAAAAGCCTCCGACTAACCACACTGTCTATGCCTCTCATAATTTTCTGACCTAGTTAGGTCGTCCCTTAGTCTTCATCTGCCATTTCTCTGTCCAAATCTGCAATCTATCAAAATCCTACTGTATCGTTTGACAATCATCCTCATTATCTGCAACTCTGCTAATTTTAGTATCATCCGCAAACTTATTAATCAGACCACCTACATTTTTCTCCAGATCATTTATATATATATATATATATATATTACAAACAACAAAGATTCTATGACTGATCCCTGTGGAACATCACTAGTTACTGGTCTCCATTCCAAAAAGCAGCCTTCTACCGTTACTCTCTGTCATCTATGACCAAGTCAGCTCTGTATCCATCTAGCCAGTATACCCCTGATCCATTGAGACTCCACCTTTCATACCAGCCTGCCACGAGATACTTTTTCAAATGCCTTACTAAAGTCCAAGTAAATAATATCCACTGCACTTCCCTCATCAATCATTCTTGTTACCTCCTCAAAAAACTCAATCAAGTTGGTGACACATGATCTTCCCTGCACAAACCCATGCTGGCTATCATTAACAAGTCTATTTGCTTCCAAATGTGAATAAATCCTGTCTCTCTGTATCTTCTCCAACAGCTTCCCTCCCATTGATGTTAGCCTCACTGGCCAGTAATTACCTGGATTGTCTCTATCTTCTTTCTTAAACAAGGGAACAACATTGGCCATTCTTCAATCTTCTGGAACCTCATCTGAGGCCAAAGAGGATGCAAAAATATCTTTTAAGGCCCCAGCTCTTTACTCCCTTGTTTCCCATCTTGCTCTGGGGCCTTGTCTAATTTAATACAAGAGAGCAGACACTTCATCCTTCATAATGTTAACATGCTCAAGGACATTCACACACCTTCCCTAACCTCAACATCCCTCTACTTAGTGAATAATGATGCAAAATACACATTAAGGATCTCACCCATTTCCTTTGGCTCCACACATAACCTCCCTCCTTCATCCTCGAGTGGGCTTAGTCTTTTCCTAGCTACCGTCTTGCTCCTAATATATGTATAACATGCCTTGGGATTCTCCTTAGCCTTGTTGGCTAAGGACATTTCATGGCCCCTTTTGGCCCTCTTAACCCTCCCATTTGAGCTCCTTCCTACTTTCGTTATATTCTTCGAGGACCTTATCTGTTCCCTAGACCAGAGGTATGCTTTGTTTATTTTTGACTAAGCTGATTTCCCCTGACTTCCAAGGTTCCTGAATCCTGCCATTCCTGTCCTTCAGTTTCAGAGGAACATGCCAGTCCTGCATTCTAATTGCCTGCCCTTTAAAAGACTCCTTCAAACAGCCGCTCCCAATGCACATTCTCCAATTCTTGCCTAATTGAGTTATAGTTTGCCAAATTTCAGTTCTAGCTGGTCTTCCCCCAATTTAACGCCTTCATTCGAGATCCACCGGGAATACTGTGTCATCACCAATATTTTATTGAATTTATTTCAAGAATTACAAGCTGACTTTGATTGGTTGAGATTTTGTTTTATGGAGAATGCACCAGAAAATATTAACATCCAAACTTTTGTTTAATTGAGAAAGGTGCAATGGCTGATAACGCTTGAGTTCAGGGCCTTGCATATCAATACTTGTAGCTTCTAGCAAGTGTAAGCGAACCACATTGTGAGTCTGATTAATATTGTAAATTGTTTACTTTTCTATAACTGGTCAATAGTGGCTTCACATCTAATGCTGGACTGTTCTGGTTGAAGCTAGTATTGTTGTACATGCAGTCAAATCCAAATGACGTGAGTATGGACAGTGGTGTTTAAAGCACTCATCAGTGTTAACCCTTTCAAACCCTTAGACCCTCTATAACCAGTATCTGTATGAACAGCTGAAGCCATGTGCTTTTTGATGCCACCCACCAGACATTGGGACACTTAGCTGACATACTTGGCACCGCACTGGCAGTGAAATTTCATTCACTACATCATTAATTTGTGTGGAAGGTAGGACATTTAGACTTGATAGTAGCATCAAGCTAATGAAGAAACAGACCTATCACCTTTACCCCCACCTCCATCCACACACTCTCAACTACCTTCTCCCCCAGCCCAACACCCCCCTCCCCCACTCCCATTTATCTCTCCTCCCCTGAGGCTCCCAGCCACATTCCTGATGAAGGGCTCTGGCCTGAAATGTCGATTTTCCTGCTCCTCGAATGCTGCCCGACCTGCTGCGATTTTTCAGCACCACACTCTCAACTCTGATCTCCAGCATCCGCAACTTCACTGTCTCCTAATATCACTTGTGTGTTTACTGCCAAATAGTAGTGTCAAATATATTGTTTTTCAGCTATGTTCACATTTTTGAAACACATTAGACTTCGAAGCTCATGTGAGGTAGACTGGCACTTCTCAGGACCAATCAAGACTGCTAAAAATCTTGTCAGTAGTTTGCCAGGGCTGGAAATTCCCCTATTTAAATGAATGAATAGGTTACCACACCTTCTGAAACCTACTGAAAACTGCCCCAGAGCATCAACATAGCCCAAAAGAGGGTCAGCAGAGCCACTCAGTGGAATGGGTGCAGGGAAACTTGGCTCTCAACATCTCAGCTTTGCATTAGGTCAACTCCAAAAGGACAATGACATGTTGGTGGAATGGACGGATAGGTGGCAGATGAGGTTCAATGCAGAAAAGTATAAGTTGATGCATTTTGGTAGGAAACACATTGAAAGACCATTCTAAATGGGAGTTTCTATTTCTAAAGGGGGTGCAGGAGCAGAGAGATATAGATATATACATGCAGAGACCATTGAAGGTGGCAGGATAGTTGCAGAGAGCAGTAAATAAAACATACAGCATGCTCAGCTTTATTAACAGAGGCATAGGGTACAAGAGCAAGAAGCTGATATTGAATATGTATAAGATAATGATTAGATCCCAGTTGGAAAATTGAGTATACTGCACAGCGCCACATTATGTGCAAGGGATTGGAGAAGAATCAGAAATTGGCACTAGGTAATGATGCTTATTTGAAGAGCCGGTGTGTGCATGATGGGCCAATGGCCTCGTCCAGTAAGACTTCTGTGATTCTGTGAACACACATGTGAATTGTAGGAAGAGCACAGGTAGGGACACCTACCTAGAATAAACAATTCCAACTGGCAATGGTAACGTGATTGCCAGATTTTTTTTAGTCTGGGACAGCAGAAGAGTAAAACATAAGGTCCAGGAAGCATCGAGGTAGGAGAGACAGAAATGAGCAGGGATCAAGCTCACAATGTAGGATCTACTTGGAAATGATCAAGATCCTGTGTGACAGGAAATCGCAACTATCCAAGCAAATGGTCGCATCTTCAAAGACCTTTCATTCTCAGCATTGGCCTCCATGCCTTGCAAGTAACTACCAAAACTGTAGTCTTGAACTTGCTTGCTTATTCCAAGGATTATTGTGTCCCTTGGTGGCTGTATCCCACATGTTACCTTTGGTCTCTTTTCCAGAACTGGCAGCACATTCATTAATCGACAGTCTTGGCCTTGAAGGTGAAGGTGACATAGGGTTTCATCCCCAAGTGAAGCACATCATCATTTGCACATGTGACCATCAAGATAGACAGTGACCAGTCAGTGAGATCACTCAAAGGACAGTTGACCTCTTAACTTCTTCAATATCTAAATACTCTGTAACTGGAAGTACTTCTTCCATACTAATCCTTGCTTTCCTGGAAGTCATTATAACTTCTCCTTCACCTCCCAGTCCAAGCAGCCTCAGATCCATACTGCTGTTTCCAAAGGGTAAGGACAGATTGTAGAGGATAAGTGAAATGCCTGAAAATAATTTCAACCAACACCTCTGTGGAGTCCAAGACAGAGTAAAAATAATTAATTCTACCAACAGAATTCTGTAAATGCAATTCCAGTGCTTGAACCAGTCATTTGGTGCTGTCTGACATCCTCCTACATGTTTGATAGCCTCCTCAATCATCATGGTAGTCTAAAGGCTCTTTCACCCTGGATGGTGCAGAATGTTTTAGATATTCTTGGAGTATCTTCTTTCAGCCAGGTGGACAATATTCTAAAACAAAACTTCTGAGTTAAGATGGTAGAAAAGCTTGGAGAATTATGTGGAGGGTTACTCCTCATGCAATTCTTAGTTTCTGACTTGATCTTAAGACCAGAGTATCTGCATGACTGATCTAGATATGCTTCTGGTCAATGGTAATATGTAGGAACGTTGATGGTGGAGAATTCCTAATGAAGGGCTCCTGCCCGAAACATTGATTCTCCTGCTTCTCGGATGCTACCTAACCTGCTGTGCTTTTCCAGCACCACGCACTCTCAACTCTGATCTCTAGCATCTGCAGTCCTCACTTTCTTCTAGAGAATTGCATAATGGCAATTACACATGACTTTATACATTAGAGGTAGGATTTAGGCCACTATGTCCTTCAAGCCTGGTCTGTCAATCAATAATATCATGACAGATCTGATTTTAACCTCAATTCCATATTCCTGCCTTACCCCCAGTAAACCTTCAGCCCTTTATATATCAAGGTACTATCTACCCCAAAATATTCAAAGATTCTATCTTCACCAAATTAAGGAGGAGAATTCCAAAAACCTGCAGGCCTTTGAAAGAAAAACAAAATCTCTTACCTCTGCCCTAAATGGGCAACCCCTAATTTTTAAACAGTGACTCTGAATTTTAGATTCTCCCACCAGAGTCAACATCCTTTCCACATCAATACTCTGTCAATACCCTTCAAGATCTTATATGTTTTGACCAAGTGACCTCTTATTTTTCCAATCTCTAATGGATGCAAAATCTGTATTTACTGTATCTGACTGTAATAACTGCCACCAAAACTCAACCCTTACCCAATCTGGGATTTATGTAGATGAACAGAGGGTGGCAGGACCATTCTGGCTGACAGGAATGAGTGAACACATAGATCATAAAGTTAGAGATGCTGGGATCTGGAAACTGTCATAGACCAAAGAGAGAGATAGGAGTGAGATAAATATCCTGAGATGAGCTGAAGAGAAAAAGAGAAGATAAGGAAAGAAAACAGAACTGTCACCAACCTTTGAAAGGTAGGAACTGGATGGAGACATGTGTGAACCATACAATTGCCTCATTTGCAGCATGAAGGTTACAGTGGTGCTGGAAAAGCACAACAGGTCAGGCAGCATCTGAGGGGCAGGAAAATTGAAGTTTCAGGCAGGAGCCCTTAATCAGGAGTTCATCAGGATTCCTGATGAAGGTCTCCTGCCTGAAACATCAATTTTCCTGCTCCTCAGATGCTTCCTGATCTGCTGTGCTTTTCCAGCACCCCTCTAGTCTTGATTCTGATCTCCAGCATCTGCAGTACCCACTTTCGCCTCATTTGCAGCATGCCCAAGGCATGGAATGGAAAATTAGTGAATTCAACGTTTCCACAGAAACTCAAGTTACAAAACTAGTGGTGGTATCATTAAAGATGGTCAGTGTCTCCTTAAGCATCACCATTGAATAGGATAGATGTCAGGAATTTGTGTCAAAAGAAATCCTGACAAATTACTTCCTTCAGCAGCCAGAGAGTTAAATCAGCTTTCTTGGAGATTCCAGCTTTCTCAGACTTTGGGGAAAATAAAAGGTTTTCCACCTGAAAGCAAGACAAATTCCAATATGCTGATCAAAGAGCACTTGAGAAAAGAGTATGGAGTGAAATTCTGATGGGTGCAGTCCATAATTAGAAACAAAAGATACTATATTGAGTTATGGTTTGACAGGCATTGAGCCAGACACAACGACAGAAGGGAATGGTCGGAGAAAGCCAACAACAAGAGGCAAAAAGGGTGGGAACTGAAAGAGATTCAAAGGGCGGCACGGTGGCACAGTGGTTAGCACTGCTGCCTCACAGCGCCAGAGACCCGGGTTCAATTCCCGCCTCAGGCGACTGACTGTGTGGAGTTTGCACGTTCTCCCTGTGTCTGCGTGGGTTTCCTCCGGGTGCTCCGGTTTCCTCCCACACTCCAAAGATGTGCAGGTCAGGTGAATTGGCAGTGCTAAATTGCCCGTAGTGTTAGGTAAGGGGTAGATGTAGATGTAGATGTAGGGGTATGGGTGGGTTACGCTTCGACGGGGCGGTGTGGACTTGTTGGGCCGAAGGGCCTGTTTCCACACTGTAAGTAATCTAAAAAAAAAGATTGGAAGCCCCAAAGGGAGCAGTAAAATCCATGAGACTCAACAAGAGCCAATAGAATTAAACAGAGCTGACGATAGGCTGCAAGTATTGAAAGGGTCAGGACAGAACCTAAGGCAGAGAACTGAGAGAGATTTGGAAACCCTACCGGAAGAATAAAACGTGTGAGGTTTGATGTGACTGTGAATGGTCATTGGAACTAAATTGGGCTGAAGTTGGGCGAACATTATCAGGAAGGGTCAGGGCCGAACCCAATAAAGATGCACAAATAGCCATAATGGAAGACAAGAAAAGGCCAGGGTAGGTGACAAAAGATGAGCCAGAGATCTGGTTAAAAGATACCTTTGCAGTAAATTTAAAGGCAGACCCAAGAAGTCTTTAGAGAACAAATGAAAGTGAAGCCTCACTTGGTGAAAGAGCCACAGGAAGTATGGTAGAGGCTGAACATACACTTAAGAGTTTTCCTGGGGAAGTGGGACAGGTTGGGAGAAAAAAAAATTCCCAACATAAAGGGGAAAGGGAAGGGACCTGGCCCTCAACAGACGCCATGAGTCAATATTACCTGGGAAGCTGGGCGAGATAAAACCAGTTACCCAGTGGGAGTTCAAAGAAACAAAGTCAGGTTTTAAATCTCATTTCATCCAATTTGTTTGATGTCAGGATAAATGAGACTGAGATATAGGGTGGAAGTCTACACATGCTACAGGGGACAAACATCAGATTTCCACCCAACAACTTCAAATTTGTAAAATCCCTGAATCTAATACATGGATTAAAAAACTAAGCACTGAAGGGGTAAAACTCGCAGAAGTAATACAGCCCAGGGTTCCAATCCAGTTGCTAACATCAAAGCAAGTTATATATCCTGGCCCAGAAATGCAGGGCTAGGGGAAAAGGTCAGGATGTAGAACTAGCTGAGTTGCTATTGAAGAGAGCATTCCCAGATGTAACAACCAGGAAGCATTCTATGTTTCTATGGATTCAGCTACCTTGCTCCAAATGTTTTGTGTGTTGAAATAAAGTCCATTTAATTCTAACATCTCACAATTCTCCCTGATTTGATCTTATTCATCAATGCATTATTACTGTCAAACTCTTCTCTTTCTGTCACACTCTACTCTGTTCTAAATCATCTCACAGTACAATAGACTGAACTTTTCTCTTTAGATTTAGAACTGTTCCTTTGCCTGAGAACTTACCCACACATCAACATTACCCTTTTCATTTAAATTCCAATCAACAATCCAAGTTATCCAATTTCTCAGGCAACTTGTCTCAGCTTGGTTTAAGTAAAACATATTCCATCAGAACAGCTTCATCTTTTCCCAGTACTGGCACCAATGCCTCATGAATTGGAATCTTTCTGTTTCCCACCGGACTCTTTCAGTATCTTTTAACTCTAGTTTCTTCGACCATTAAAATATGTACAGAGTTCAGGTAGCAAGCCAGAAATTATTACATTTGAGGTTCTTCTGATCATTTTGGACACTTCTTGTTTTGCAGATTTTTACTTTTTGTTCCACCTGGGAGTTAGGTCCTACATGCAGAATGACAACTAGAACTACATCTCCTATTCCAAGTTCATTCTAGACTTCAGAAAATGTCTTTAAGCTTGGCACTGCGCAGGCAACCCAACCTTCAAATCCTTCATCTCATTGTTGCAGAAAACAGAACCTATGCTCCTGATGAGGCATTTCCCTCCCTCTGCCAGTCACTCCCCCACTTAACTGCTCTTCATCCACTTAGGCAGGTAGGCGCTCATACCTGTTGGATAAAGGAAAGGATGAAGATCCAAGAAAGAAATATTTAGATGTGCACTTGCGTTGTCATGGCATAAAAAGGCTATGGCCCAAGTTCTAGAAAATAGGATTAGAATATCATAAAACCTCTACAGTTTGTCAGTGATGTTTATCCAATCTGTTGGAGTGTTTGAAGGAATTTATATGGGCCATGGATAAAGGGGAACCTGTAGTTGGACTGCATTTAGTGTGCGTGTATGTGCCTATTGAACCCACACAGACCCTCTAAAGACCATCATGCCCACATCCATAACCAGCCCTATCCCTACAGCCCCCATGGCTAATCCACTTATTAACCACATCCTTATGGGCAATCTAGCATGGCCAATCCACCAAATCTATACATCTTTGAGGAAACCCACATGACATAGGGAGAATGCACAAGCTCCACACAGTCAACCAAGGCTGGAATCAAACTCAGGTTCTTGGCCTTGTGAGGTAGCAGCGCTAACCACTGAACCACCACACAGGGACAGTTGCTACATGCACCATTAACAATCTAAATCTGGCAAAAACCTGAATGCATTGCAAGTAATAACATGGCTCTATTTGAAGGTGTTACTTTTACAATATCAGTCCTGTCAAATACTGACTGGTCAATATACCTTAGCTCCTGCTTGACCTGGAAAACCAGGTGTACCGGGTGGTCCAGGAGAGCCCTAAGTTGAAACAAAAAGACAAAGTTTTATATGCATATATCTGAACAAAATAAAAACTTCAGGAAAAAAAGAATGCATCAAATGTTTATATTAAAAGTACATTATAGTAAACAATACTTTTACTCACTTGTGCACCATCTTTACCAGGACTGCCATCATGCCCACGGGTACCCTGAAGAAAAAGGAACTTCATGTTCAGAGTCAGCTTTCTTTGGAATGTATTAAGAATAAGATGGCATTTAAATAAAGTTACAGGAAATAACCAGGTAGAAATTCAAAGAATGAGATGACAAATATTATCAAAATGAAAAATTGAGGTTGCTCAAAATGTTAAAGATCAATATTAAATGCCTGTCCCAGTTTTCAGGTCCATATCAGTCCAATTATTTATTGCTACTATAATTATTACTTAGCATTCCACCAGTAGGTAACAGGATTTCTTTAATTTTCTAATGCAAAATATTGTCAGTGATGTTTATCCAATCTGTTGGAGTGTTTGAAGGAATTTATATGGGCCATGGATAAAGGGGAACCTGTAGTTGGACTGCATTTAGTGTGCGTGTATGTGCCTATATGTGTGAGTACATATATGTGTGCACGTGTGTGCATGTGTGAGAAAGAGAAGGGTGGGTTCATGGAGAAAAGGTTGTTTCATGAATAGGAAACAGATACTAGACATAGATTGGTCATATTAAGATTGGTAGCATTTAAATGAGCATTGTGCTATTAACAATTGTTTACAAATTACAATCAATGTTTTAACTAAAGGAACAGAATATCTGGTTGTCGAGTTTGCTGATAACACAATAATAGGTGGAAAAGTAAATTACAAAGAGGTCATAATGAGGATACAAAAATATAGAGATACGTTAAGTGAGTAGGTAAAGTTCTGAAAAATGGGACTCGATTTGAGAAAATATGAAATTGTTCATTTTGGCAAGAAGAATAAAAAAGGAGACAAGCAGGAGGCTGGAAGAAGACAGGAAACCAGGCGGCATCAGGAGGTGGAGCAGTTAATGTTTCAGGTATAACCCTTATACCCGAAATGTCGACTTCTCCACTTCCTGATGCTGGAAAAGCACAACAGGTCAGGCAGCATCCGAGGAGCAGGAAAATCAAGATTTCGGGCAAAAGCCCTTCCTATCCTTCCTGATGAAGGGCTTTTGTCTGAAACATCGATTTTCCTGCTCCACGGATGCTGCCTGGCCTGCTGTGCTTCTCCAGCAACACTCTAATCTAGACTCTGGTTTCCAGCATCTGCAGTCCTCACTTTTGCCCACTTCCTGATGCTGCCTGGATTGGTGTCTTCTTCCAGCCTCCTGCTTGTTGGATTTGGATTCTAGCATCTGCATTTTTTAAAAATCTCAGAATAGAAAAAGGAATCGTGCATCTAAATTGTGAGAACTTTCTGAGATGCAGGGGAGAATTACTGTATTCTAGGGCATGAGTCAGAAATGGTAACAATGCAGGTGCAGGCAAGAAATTAGGAAAGATAATAGAATGTTATCATATAGAGGGGAATTGTGTGCAAAGTATAGAGGTCATGCTTCAGTTAAACAGGGCACTGATGGTATGACATCTAGAATACTGTGTAGAGTATTGGCCACCTTATTTAAGGAAGGACTGAATTGTATTAGAACATAGAACATTACAGCACAGCACAGGCCCTTCGGCCCTCAATGTTGCGCTGACCTGTCATACCAATCTGAAGCCCATCTAACCTACACTATTCCATGTAGGTCCATACGCTTGTCCAATGATGACTTAAAGCTTCCACATCCTTCTTATAATGCGGTGACCAGAACTGTACACAATACTGTACTCCAAGTGCGGACGCACCAGAGTTTTGTACAACTGCAGCATAATCTCATGGTTCCGGAACTCAATCTCTCTATTAATAAAAGCTAAAACACTGTACGCCTTCTTAACAGCCCTGTCAATCTGGGTGGCACCTTTCAAGGATTTGTGTACATGGACACTGAGATCTCTCTGCTCATCTACACTACGAAGAATCTTACCATTAGCCCAGTACTTTGCATTCCGGTTACTCCGACCAAAGTGAATCTCCTCACACTTGTCCGCATTAAACTCCATTTGCCACCTCTCAGCCCAGCTCTGCAGCTTATCTATGTCTCTCTGTATTAAACTCCACATTAAACTTCATTTGCCACCTCTCAGCCCAGCTCTGCAGCTTAGCTATGTCTCTCTGTAACCTACAACATCCTTTCTCACTATCAATCAACTCCACCGACCTTAGTGTCGTCTGCAAATTTACTAACCCACCCTCCTACGGCCTCATCCAGGTCGTTTATAAAAATGACGAACAGCAGTGGACCCAACACCAACCCTTGCGGTACACCACTAGTAACTGGACTCTAGGATGGACATTTCCCATCAGCAAGCCAATTACTGATCTAAACTGCTATATCTCCCACAATCCCATTCCTCCACATTTTGTAAAAGAGCCTACTGTGGGGAACCTTATTGAATGCCTTGCTGAAATCCATATATACCACATCAACCGGTTTACTCTCATCTACCTGTTTGGTCACCTTCTCAAAGAACTCAATAAGACCTACCCTTCACAAAACCATGCTGACTATCCCTAATCAAATTATTCTTTTCTAGATGATTATAAATCCTATCTCTTATAACCTTTTCCAGCACTTTACCAACAACTGAAGTAAGGCTCACTGGTCTATAATTACCAGGGTTGTCTCTACTCCCCTTCTTGAACAGGGGAACCACATTTGCTATCCTCCAGTCTTCTGGCACTATTCCTGTTGACCATGATGATTTAAAGATCAATACCAAAGGCTCACCAATCTCCTCCCTGTCTTCCCAGAGGATCCTAGGATAAATCCCATCCGGCCCAGGGGACTTATCTATTTTCACACTCTGCAGGATTTCTAATACCTCTTCCTTGTGAACCTCAATCACACCTAGTCTAGTAGGCTGTATCTCAGTAATCTCCTCGACAACATCGCCGTTTTCCAGAGTGAATACTGTTGAAAAATATTCATTTAGTGCTTCCCCTATCTCCTCTAACTCCACACACAACTTCCCACTGCTATCCTTGATTGGCCCGAATCTTACTCTCGTCATTCTTTTATTCCTTAAACATCTATAGAAAGCCTTAGGGTTTACCCTGATCCTATCTGCCAACAACTTCTCATGTCTCCTCCTGGCTCTTCTGCGCTCTCTCTTTAGGTCTTTCCTGGCTATCCTTTCCTCTACATCTCTGGAACTATTTGGGGGCCTATAGAAAACTCCCAACAGGGTGACCTCTCCTTTCCTGTTTCTAACCTCAGCCCATACTATCTCAGTTGATGAGTCCCCAAACATTCTTTCTGCAACTGTAATACTGTCCTTGACCAACAATGCCACACCTCCCCCTCTTTTACCATCTTCTCTGTTCTTACTGAAACATCTAAATCCTGGAACCTGCAACAACCATTCCTGTCCCTGCTCTATCCATGTTTTAGAAATGGCCACAACATTGAAGTCCCAGGTACCAACCCATGCTGCAAGTTCACCCACCTTATTCCGGATGCTCCTGGCATTGAAGTAGACATACTTCAAACCAACTTCTTGCTTGCCGGTGCCATCTTGTATCCCTGAAACTTGATTTTGGACCTCCCTACTCTCAACCTTTTCTATACTCGAACTACAATTTTGGTTCCCATCCCCCTGCTGGATTAGTTTAAACTCACCCCAATAGCCTTAGCAAATTTCCCCCCCAGGATATTGGTACCCCTCTGGTTCAGATGAAGACCATTTTGCTTGTAGAGGCCCCACCTACCCCAGAAAGAGCCCTAATTATCCAAGAATCCAAAACCCTCCCTCCTGCACCACCCCTCTAGCCATGTATTCAACTCCTCTCTCCCTTATCCTTCGCCTCACTAGCACGTGGCACAGGCAACAAACCAGAGACAACTTTGTTCGTCCTAGTTCTAAGCTTCCATCCTAGGTTCCTGAATTTCCACCTTAAATCCCCACCTTTCTTCCTACCTATGTCGTTGGTGCCTATGTGGACCATGACTTGGGGCTGCTCCCCCTTAAGGATCCCAAAAACACGATCAGAGACATCATGAACCCTGGCACCCGCGAGACAACACACCAACCGTGAGTGTCTCTTATCCCCACAGAATCTCCTATCTGTCCCCCGAACTATCGAGTCCCCAAAGACTACTGCTCTGCTCCTCTTCCCCCTTCCCTTCTGAGCCCTGTGCCCCACTGCTTTCCCCTGGTAAGTCATCCCCCCAACAGTATCCAAAACGGTATACTTATTGTTGAGGGGAATGGCCACAGGGGATCCCTGCACTGCCTGCCGGTTCCCTTTCTGTCCCCTGACTGTAACCCATCTGCCTTTTTCTTGTACCTGAGGAGTGACTACCTCCCTGTAACTCCAGTCAATAACCCCCCTGCCTCCTGAATGATCCGAAGTTCATCCAGCTCTAGCTTCAGTTCCCTAACGCGGTTTTCGAGGAGCTGGAGTTGGGTGCACTTCCCGCAGATGTCGTCAGCAGGGACACTAGTGGTGACCCTTACCTCCCACATTCTGCAGAAGGAACATTCAACTGCCCTAACCTCCATTCCCACTATTCTAAATTCCTAAAGTGTCTGTCAAAAAATAAGGAATAAAAAATAAACTCGTTACCTTACTAATCTGGTGCACAGAACCTTTTTTTTGGTTAGAGGAGGAGGATGGGTGGGAGACACTAACCGAGTAGTGTTTCGGGTAATGCAACTGCACAAATATTGAAAGTAGTTCAGAGAAAGTTTGCTGGACATGTATCTCAGTAGGACTTAGTAGGTTGTCCTACAAAGAAAAATCAGAGGAGCTAGGCTTGTAGCTGCTTTGTTAAAACATATAAGATCCTGAAGAATCTTGACAGGTTGAATGTAGAGATAATATTTACTCTTGTTAAGGTAAGGTGGTGGAATGTTATCTGGGCAGGCAGGAATGTGGATACAAGGTTAAAATAAAATCAGCCACTATCCTTTTGAATGACAGCAGGTCAGACTGAAAGAGCTAAATGGTGTATTCCTGCTCCTGGTTTATTTGTTCATACAATATTGTCTGGGACAAAATAATGATGTCTGAGGGGAAACCCTTTTTACTCAATTGTAATGGATAACTATACTTACTGTTGCTCCAGGAGAGCCATTGCGCCCTCTCTCACCAGGCAGACCACGAGGACCCTGAGATATGTGATGAACAAAAACAGTAACTTTACTGCAAAAAATGACAAGCCATTTCAGCTTGTTGCTTCTGAAACATACATTTGCAACTATGAAAATCAACCACATCTGTACATGCAGAGTTAGCTGGTCACCTGTGGATGAAACAAAAGGAACAACTTGAAATTTGTTAAGTGAAAAGAAGTGTCGGTTTTATATTTTTACATGCCTCTGAGGTAACTGTAAGGACTGACTCTCTAATTGGACACCTTGCTGAGGAACTGCTCTCAGATCCGCAGTTTAGGAGAGTTTATGCATGTAGCACTGGTATTTTTGTATTTTTAAATTAGTGGCTAGAATATTGAAGCACCCACTCTTGAATCTGGGCTCCTTTCAAGAGCCCCTTCTCCTAGGACCACCCAATAAGGGAATTATCTTTATTAACAGCGGAATTATAATGCCTTTAACATGGTAGTTCTTGCAATACTTTGGAAGAATCAGTCTAGATGAACACTGACAATATTAGCTATTTATGAAAATAAGACTAATTGTGTGGCATTAACAGTTATCATCATCTACCTAATTGGGCAAATAAACTTTTGGTCTGAATGCTTACTCAAATTACTATATCGTTTTAATGTACCAATTTATTCAGACATGTTACGATACACATCTGGAGCAGATGGGATAAGACTTTTTGGTTCAGGATTGGTGACATTAACAATGAACCACAAGACTCTGGGAGCCGTAGTCAAACAGACATGACATCATCCACACTATACAGCTCCAATAAATCCCTTCATTAATTAAGCATTTGTTCCATTACCCATGATCAGCTCCTGAAATACATTTTCACTCTCTACACTTGTAAAGTGGAAGGTGCATGAAGGCTTGTTCTTTAACATTGTCTCTATGTTTGGACTAGGTAAACATGCAATGTGTAAGTCAGGCTAGTTCGATACTTTTAATATTTATTTAATCAGGACTGATCCTCTACCTGTAAATGGTTGTGCAATGCATAATATTTGGTAGTGCAGTACTCCAATTTTAATGATAAACATAATGTAGGTATATTCTGTATTCTCTAGTTATAACAAAGGAAGAAAAGGATTTAAAGGTGCACAGCACAAATATGTACTTCACCTTGGACATACCTGTTGATCTGTCTACGTACAGACCAAGATCAACATGTTCTAGGGGGAACCTGCCATTGGAGAGAAACTTCAGATGGTCACAGTTAAGAAAGATCAAACTGTGCCAATACTCAGACCCTGTCTGCCCATCAGAATGAATCATTTTGTAAATCTGATTACCATTGGACCAGGTAAGCCATTGCCTCCAGGAGAACCAGCTTCACCCTGTTTAGAATCAGATACAAAGCATTAGAAATAACAGTCAAGACATCCAGTTCAGATGGTTTTGGTTACAACTGTTTGAAAACAAAAACATAAGACTCTAATTACCATTAATATTAAAATATTGAACTAAAATATTTATTAATACTCATATTAATACATAAATTAAAATATACACAGATAATTGAATATTCAGTTGCATTGCTAGAATCTCCAGGGCTATAGGCCCAAGATTTAGAAAATGGGATTAGTGCAGTCACGTATTTGTTAACTGGCAAGGTCACTATGGGATGAATGGTCTCCTTGTGTGCTGTAAACATCTATGAGTCTATCGACAATACCTTCGTTCCTGGAAGACCAGGTTTACCATTAGCACCATCAAGTCCATTGAAACCCTGTCAAAGATACAGATAAGACAAAATAACATGTGTAACATTGTTCCTCCTAGTGCTTTAGAATATTGTGAATAATTAATTAATATTAATAGTCTCCTATAAAAAGAAGGGAATTAAAAGACAAAGTAACACCAGAAGTTTCTAAACAACAGATCACCAACTCAACTAGAAATGACAGGTGTTATATCTGTGGTCATAAACTGTCCTCACCCCTTTCCCTTTTCCAGTGACTGTTGCAAGGTAATGATTGAGGCCCTACTGACATAGCTGTGGAGACACACAATCAACTCTGGCAGCATAATGAAAACCGTGGATGCAATGTTTAGTTTTCTTGCGTTAATTCACATGTGGGATGCGGGTGTTGCTTGCTGAGTTGGCATCTATTGCCCATCTCAAGTTGCCCTTGAGAAGGTGGTGGTGAACTGGCTTCGTGAAAATGTGCAGTTCCCATGCTGTAGGTAGACTCACCATGCCCTTAGGGAGGGGATTCCAGGATTTTGTCCCAATGACAAAGAAAGAATGGGTGGGGAGTAGCATGGAGGGGAACTCGCAGATGGTGGCATTCCCAAGCATTTGTGGTTTTGTCCTTCTAGATGGAAATGACTGTGGAGTTAAAAGGTGCTTTTGAAGAAACTGTGGTGAATTCCTGCAGTGCATCTTGTAGATGGCACAGACTTGCTAAGCATTGGTTACCAAAGGAGTAAATTTTGTGGATGTTGTGCCACTCAAGCCAATTGCTTTGCCCTGGATGGTGCTTTGCAAGTGTAGTTGGAACTGCACTCCACAAAGATGGAGAATATTCCATCACACTCTTGACTTGTGCTTTGTAGATGGACGAAGGCCTTTGGGGAGTCAGAGGCTGAGTTACATGCCGTAGAGTTCCAGAATCTCACCTGCTCTTGCAGTCACAGTATTTATTTGACTAGTTTCTGGCCAATTCTGGCCAATTTCTGGCCAATGGCAACCCCAGGATGTTGATAGTTGGGTATTTAATTATTGTAATGCCATTGAATGTCAGGGGACAATGCTTAGATTGTCTCTTATTGGAAATGACTATTGCCTAGCAATTGTGTGGCGTGAACATTATTTGCCACTTTTCAGTCCAAACATTGATATTGTAAAGGTTTCGTTGCATATGGATAAAGATTTTCTCTTTAGCTCCAGAAAATGCAAGTTCATATGGACTGAAGATGTTTGTGTATCAACTTAGAGCAGCAAATAACTAGCAGAGACTGACAATGCCCAGAGCGAGGAAGAAACTGGAGGTCATCAAGTTGAGCTACCAAAAAATAGAGATGCTTCTTTAATAAAAGGTGCACAGTTCCTTGAAAATGGAGTTGCAGGTAGGCAGGGTGGTGGAGGAATGGGTGGGTGAGTGAGTGAGTGTGAAAGTGTGTGGATAGGCAGGAGGCACATTGACTGGTTGATTTACTGTTGTCACAGTTATCGAGATACAGAGTAAAATGTTGGTTTGTGTGCTCTATAGGCAGATCGTACCATACAAAGTGCATCAGGATAGCAGAATAGTGTTACAGCCACAGAGAAGGTGCAGAGAGAGACAGAAAGAGAGAGAGAGAGAGTGAGATCAGAATTAGCATGTGTGAGATTCATTCAAAAATCTGATAACAGTAGGGAAGAAGCTGCTCTTGAATCTGTTTTTGTGTTGAGGACCAAAACATTTATTACATTTTTTGTAGCAATGGGTAGGGAAAGGATAGAAGCTTCACTGAATTTACTGTCACTGAGAAATAAAATTCATAATAAGTTTTTAAGAACTGTTATAATTTTTTATAAAGTGTCTTAAAACAAACTTTCATACTTATATGATGCATTATTATGTGTCAAACTCATGTGAATTTTCATAATTATATACTCAATCTTACCAAGTTGGTTAATTTTCTTTTGCTGGATTCACATTAATATTTAGGTGTTAAAAATGTGGGCACACTGGTAAATATTCTGGGAATACTAAACGGGACAAAAACAGGTACTTACTCTGTGACCTTTCATTCCAGGCATGCCAGGCATACCAGGTCGACCAGGAGAACCCTATGAGGAAGGAAATAGCATTAGGTCTTCAAGTAAAGGCACTTTTCCATTGATAGTGCACCATGGATTACAACACAGCTATCAACACACAACATCATGCCCAAGGTTAGCTCTGTGCTCTTGGCATAACATTTTTCTTCCAGATCCTACCGATGGAGATAGGCATCTTAATTTGCGACCACAATGGCTGGCATATCTCTCATTCCTTGTTAACATCAAATTTGGAGAGCTATCATAGTCTTATGGGAGATGTGACCTGTTACTGCAGACATTTTAATTGATGCTATGAGAATTGAGCGAGTATTGTAGAAGGGCATGTCAGGTGAGCAACAATATCTTTGAATGCCAAGAAGTATCAAGCTAAGACTGAGTTAGGCAACCCGATAACTAACAGATTAGAAAAAAGTTCAGAAGTCTCACAATATCTTGTGAAGGTGGATGTATTTGAGACCCTTTAAACACAATAATGAAATTCTAAATTTGTATAACACTTATCTGACTCAAATTAAACAACTCAGTCAGACTTCTGCTCATTCTATATTTATATAGTCCACTGGTATATTTATTGAAATCCTGGAGCAGTATGAAAGTGATGCAAGCATTGTCCTTATTTTCTACATAAGCTTTACTTACTGGAAGGCCGGGTAGTCCACGTTCACCAATTCTTCCTTGTTTGCCAGGCTCACCCTAACAATAAACATTGTAAATCAGTAGCTCCAAAAACATCTAATAAGAAGGCAATAGTGAAAGGATGTGATAGCAATGTAAAAAGAGGTTGCTCAATTCCCTATTTGCAATCGGGAACTGGTTTGACTTCTATGCTGATGAGAGGAACATGCAGTTATTCGACTCCTGAGGACCATTCATTAACATCAAATGGATATACTGAACCATTGAATAAGAGGGTTATCTCTTGGGTTGCTTTTATTCTTATCCTCAAAAGCTACAAATAAATGTCACATAAAAAGTAATAGAACTGTTGTTGTATGGCTGAAATTGAAAGATTTTAAAGTTTTGTGTTACAATTCAGCCAGCATTCAACAACACTAATAGCAGCTTATTGTAAACCATCACATGTTGCAAACAAACCATGATGACATGTAAAAAGTGTAAATCCAAATAGAAATGAGTTGCCTGGGAAATCAGACTGCTGTGTATTCAAAATCTGTAATTAGGAAATCTTAATAATAAAGGACTTGTTCCTATCCTCTCAGTTTTTCACTATCCTTTGCAGGCGAATAATTTTGCAGTTTGAAGTCAGTCAAAGTATGGCTAGTTTATTCACTGTTAAGTCAATAAGTGTGAAGAAAGTTGTTAGCCTATATTTAAAAAAACAGGTTATTTTGCTCCCACAAAGTTGGAGAGATGGTGGGATATATGTGAGACTCGATCCAGTTCAATGGTCAGATCTTTCATATTCTATCAGCAAATTGCACCAACCTTACCCTTGCACCATTCTCTATTTGAGAATCATAGAAACCCGACAATACAGATAGAGGCCAGTCAGCCCATCGAGTATGTACCAACGCTCTGAAGAGAACGCCACCCAATACTTACATTTGCCACAGTAAAACCACCTGCACATCCCTCGACATATGGGGAAATTTAGCATGGCCAATTCACCTAACATGCAGATTTCTGGACTGTGGGAGTAACTCACAGAAACTCACAGACACAGTGAGAATGCATAAACTCCACACAAACAGTCTCGCAAGGTTAGAATCAAAGCTGGCTCCCCGGTGGCATTTTCTTTACTATCAGTTATCATACCCCTTTTTGAGCTTATTTTGTCCATCTCTTACTCTTTTGAACTTATTCCCACTAAATGATAACCACCCAACTTCTCTTCAAATTATTATTGCTAACAGATCAAGCCAGGGAAAAGTTAGAGATATAATAGGCTTTAAAAGAGGAGGACAGGAAACAGGACAAAAGGATAAGATGACAGGAAAGTGAGATGGCTGATAAAAGGTCTCGTGGTTTAAGGTCAAAGTGTGTCATAATGGAATAAGTAATGAAACAAAAACGATGTTCTGAAGAAGTATGAATGACAGATGATGAAGTTGCCATTTGAAACTAAATAAAGGGACAAGAGGAAAACTAACATACTCTGGGAAGGAGGAAAACTAGTCGGAGTGGAAACATATGCTATGGTATCCAGTAGTCAGGGCTGAAGGTTCTGTGAGCTACAGTTGATGTGGAAGGAAGACATATCAGGAGCTCTATATAGCAGGTGGTAATGTTGGACCACATGAAAAGGAAATACAGCAACTGGGAGAGTAGAAGAGTACTTACAGTAAGTGGATTCTGGAGAAGCCTAGTCAAGATAGCAGTGGGAGTCAGTGGCTTATACTGAAAATAGTCAATAGCCTAACCCCAGAAATAGGGATAGAAATGTCAAGAAAAAGCAGGGAGAAGTTAGAGATGATCAGATGCAAGTAAAGATGGGTGGAACTCAAAAGCAAAGTTGAAGAAGGTTCCAGCCCTGGATTATTTCTGTTTCTCTCTCCCAAGATTCTGCCAGACTATTTGTATATTTCCAGCATTTTGCATTTCACATTTTACAACATTATTTCTCTTTTGTATGGTTAATAGTCCCCTCTTTATGAGTGCTCTATCTCTGCCTTATTTAATCAGATCCTCAAAGGAAACTACCCCCTTCCCCACTATGTTTGCAAACTGCAATCTGATCTCCAACCTGATTTTCTTCTTCAAAGTTCTTGAATGTATTGAGTTTCCACCACTGACCGTCCCATTTCAAACCTGTTCCAATCTTTGCTGAAACTTCATGCTTGAATCCCTCTAATCAGGTTCCAGTCCCTGCCAAGGTTATTAATGTCACAAGTTATACCCTTTGCAACTGTAACATGGAGAAGCAAAGCCTCTTCACCCATCTCCATTTATTATGACACAGAGACACAGCTGAACCAAAATAATTTCTACCTCTGCAGTCACAACACAATAAAACTAAACCATCAAAGGCCCTCAAATTGTCACTCCAATGGTTCCTAAGCAGACTTGTGAATAACCAATCTTTGTGAATGTGAAGACTTTGTAAATAATTAATTTCTAGATGCTGGTTTTGTATCTCAAACACAAGACTTAACAACTGATTAAATACACAATAACTTCAACTGAGAGAGAATTAAACAACACAGTGAGCTGATTAATGTTTGTGCTTCAAACATGAAGCATTTGTTCTCAACCCCATTCTCACAAAAGACAGACAGACACAGACACACCAATAAGGGATAAATAAAAGATAATAACAAAATTGGTCAGATTACTTAGACACCTCTCACAATGTGTTGTTTCACAGGCATAAATGTGGACTCCTTGGTTGTTTTTCTGAAACCTTGATTAGGGACATCTTCTTGCTTCACCCAGGCAAAGGCAGCAATATTTCTGATTCAATGTTTTACTCTTTGGCCTTCCAGAAGCAGGTGTATCAGATTAGGCAGAGAGCTTTCAAATCATCATGCTGTCTCAACAGCAGCCCAGAACCATCTCACAGAAATCACTGTTCAAAAAAACAGTTTTAACTCTGGTTCCATCCCGATATGCTGATCATCTGTTCATGAGGCCTCTATTATCATTCACCAACTGCTGTCTGCTTGGACAAAGGGTCACTTGCAGACATGCAACAATCAGTTCCTGGGTACTGTCCTATTAATAGCCAATGTCTGCTATCTATTTAAACCCAGTGCTCTTCCTGCGGTTGCTGTGTCTGTTAGCGTCTTTTAATCAGGGCTCAGCCTACAGTTACCCTCCAGGTCGGGTTTGACAAATAAAGCTTTCTTGGTCTGTTTTTTACCACAAGTGGTCCCAGCTAACAATTCAAAATTGATAAAGGAATAAAAATAATCAAAAATCTGTGTGGGCTTTAATGCACTCAACTGTCAATTTTGACATGGTTAACCATACCGTTCTCTTCCAATGCCGTGCTACAGTTGTCTCATTTTATTCACTCATATGGATGTAGCTGGCTGGCATTTATTGCCTGTCCCTAGTTGCCTTTGAGAAGGTGGTGGTGAGCTGCTTTCTTGAACTGCTGCAGCTCACATATTGTGGGTTGACCCACAATGCCGTTCGGGCGGACTTACAGGATTTTGACCCAGCGACAGTGAAGGGATGGTGAGTGACTTGGAGGGGAACTTGAAGGTAGTGATGGTTCCATGTATCTGCTGCCCTTGTCCTTCTAGATAGAAGTGGATAAGTTTTGGATGGTAGTCTCCAAGGATCATTGATAAATTTCTGCAGTGCATTTTGTAGACAGTACACACTGCTGCTACTAAGCGTCAATGATGGAGGAGCCAACCAAGTTGGCTGATGTGTCCTGGATGGTGTCAAGCTTCTTCAGTGTTGTTAGAGCTGCACTGATTTTAGAGAAGGCCCACCAGTCAGGGCCTAGCAAGACCCTGACTGACTTGTAAATCAACAAGCATTCCTGTAAAGAGGCATCATGGGACTCAGGAGTTGGTAGTTAAGATTTCAACATCTCAATAAGATTTCACCTAATGGTACAAGCTCTTCTAGAAAGAGCTCTGAAAAGAATTATCGTGCTGTTCCTAACGTCCAGCTTGAATAACATTGTCTGAAAACTTACTACAACCCACTGTTAACCCACTCCTATGTAAGTAGTTACAGAGTAAGGATCAATGGCATCAATTGTGTCATGTTTAGAATTTTATATTTTAATATTTAATAAAAACTTGAATAATTCTTAGGGCTACAGATTACAGACATTTATCAAGTTTATTTTTTACTGGATGGATTCACAAAATACTTTCAATGAAAACCTTAGGAACAACATTGCATAATTTTAACAGGTTTTCCATGAAAATGAAAATAGTTTTGGTCATTTTCAATAGTGCGTACTCTTACTGGTAAGAAAACTGTGGGTTCACTTCCGACATAATTCATCAAATTGTTATCTTAGATGTGAACAAGACATGATATTGTACAGCGGTAGGCTTGACTGCAGTTATCACCATATATTGACTAAATAACTGTAAATATCATCCTATACACATTTTTGTAAATGCTCAACCTAGCAGGAACACAAAACAAACTGAGATAGATCAGTTATTTTACCACTACCTCAATTTGATTGGCCATGCTGCTTTGAGTTCAGATCTGGTTCATCCACAAAAAAACAAAAGTTGCTAGAATGAACTCAAAGTGTTTGGTGAATACCAAGGGAAATAATACTTACGTCTTTTCCAAACGGCCCAGGTGGACCCATTCTGCCAGGTGGGCCTACTGGACCCTGTAATGAAAAGATGTTATTCATATTTTATCAAAGTCAATCAGTGTATTTTTAATTCAAGCACATAAATCTATGTGCTAGGATCGTGTCTTTTCATTTCATGTTGTTTTTTTTAAAACTGGATACTGAAATGAGAAACAGTTCTTCAGAGGAAGGGATTTGAAAAAACGGCTACAGTTTTGAAAGCAAGAAACCTGACTTCCATTCCAAGAATCATGTAAACAACTGCTTGAACAAGCTGTAAGTGCACAAATGCCATCGGCTTGGAACTGAGGGGGTGTACTAAAGCAGCTTTTATTCCTAATAAGTTGATTGGTCTTTGGACTAATGACAAGTTAGTGATAATTGAGACCTTTTTCTTGCCAATAACTATGTGATCAGTTCACAGGTAGCTGAACAGTTTAGAACAAATTATAGAGAGAGAAAGACGTTTTCAGTTCTTCCCCAGCTCAGGAGTGGTGTCCCTGTTCTCTGCAGTCAAAACTCACTCTAAAACTAAAGAAAACCAGTTAACTTACCTGCAACAGTTTTTATATGCTTTGACCTTTAATTGATAATGCAGAGATTTTTCATAAGTGAACCAGACACCTTGTGTCTCTCACCGACCAGTGGAGGCAACTAGAGAAAGATGTCCAGCGGCATGGTGGCACAGTGGTTAGCACTACTGCCTCACAGCGCCAGAGACCCGGGTTCAATTCCCGCCTCAGGCAGCTGTCTTTATGGAGTTTGCACATTCTCCCCATGTCTGCGTGGGTTTCCTCCGGGTGCTCCGGTTCCCTCCGACAGTCCAAAAATATATAGGTTAGGTGAATTGGTCATGCTAAAATTAGGTGAAAGGGTAAATGTAGGGGTATGGGTCTGGGTGGGTTGCTCTTCAGAGAGTCGGTGTGGACTTGTTGGGCCGAAGGGCCTGTTTCCACACTGTAAGTAATCTAATCTAATCATGATTGGAGCAAAACTTGGGCCAGCAGAAAAGCCATAAAGGTCTCTCAATGACAGAACCTGGGAACAATGTCTACTGAACTATCTTTCCAGTTTTTTACTTGTGTCCATTGTCTATCTTTACTCTGTACGTTTCTCTGTCTGTGTATGTAAGGGACAGTGTATAAGGGGATTAGAGCTAATTAGTAACATTGCATGCCAATGCTTTATCTCTATTAGGTGTAGCTTAAGTCTAACTATTTGTAATAAATACTGGTTCTTCTTTAAGGACAGAAACTTGGTCTGTGATTTCTATCAATCTTGGTCAGAATGCAAGGTGAATTGGGAAACTTTGTGTACTTTTTAAAATCTTTAAATTTATGATGATTCCAGCAATAAGGTGATTTGATTTTCCAGAACATTGACCCGATGAATCATAACATATACAATCAAAGGTAGCACATGACACTTTTTTTTAATGCTAGAGATAATTGTCTTTCAACCAAGGTGGTGCTTAATATGGGAGATTGGTATGCAGAAATGTCTGAATGTGTACAGAAACTTCAATGTGTACAGAATGTGAAAAACATCATTCTTATGACCTACCTATTACAATTATACTAATTGAGAATAAATAGGAACTAATTGAGTAACAATTTGGATTTAGAAGCAGTAAAATAATAAGTAATTTTTTTGAACATGGCTTGGTAATAGTCAATGGTGGTGAACAGAGAAGTTCATATTCTGTGGTAACACTTTTGCACTGAGATAATATTTTGTTTTAAAGATAAACACAACAATGGTGAGCATAAAAGTGTTCAATTATTATTGATTGGAATCTTTGGTAGTTAAAAGGACTGATTTGACAAAATGATGATGAAATGGTTGAGATTCTTACTTGCTGGGGTATCATTAGGAAATTACAGTAGTATTCCCCCATAAAATTCTATCCATTTTAATTAACTAGAAAATTGTAAGAAATGCATCTGTAGTATCTCAATATTCTTCCTGGAGTTGAGAGACTAACTGAACATACAATTTTGTCAAGTCAGTCCTTAAGAGCACAATTGAAAAGCATCTCATTTTGATTGTACTTATATACTGGATATATTTCTAATATTTAATAAGGTTAATTTTCCTGTCAACGTGAAGACTGTCAAACAGAATCTCCTTGCTGCTTATGCTGCTGCAATTGCAATGTTGAGGTATTGTTGGACAGGCATTAGAGCTGGACACGTGAAGGATCAGTCTTGGATTCGCTTTTGTTCTCTGCATATGTTGATCATTCGGACTTAGAGGAGATAGTATATTGACTTGGAATTTGCTGCTAATACACAAAGGGTGGGAAGGATCAACTGCAAAAGTTTCAGAAATATACTTACTAATTAATAGCGGCACGTGGTGGACACAAATGAAAAATTTGGTGAGAGTTACCATGGGTTGTATCATCTGAAGAATGCAAAAGTCATGTTGCCAGAGCCAATAGCAAGCGATGGACAATGGGACCCAGAGGAAGGCCTTTTGCGAGTGGTAGCCAATGATAGACTGCCGCTGTCCAATTAAGGATACAGTCACCTCCAAGTAGCTGCAGGTCCCTGTTAGAGTGCTAGCTGGCAGTCAGGCAAACAACTTCCACAACGCCATTGCTTTTGGTTGCCATTCTGAGGCTGCAGCTGCAGTAAAAGGGCTTTGTAATGTTATTGGTCTCCTACTGAAACACACCAATCACATATTGAAGAACGGTAAAAAATGCTTGGGTTTTTTCTGATGGAAATCCGATGATATACATTGTCACAGGACACATTGGTTAAGAAAAAGAAGGAAGCATATGTCAGGTATAGACAGGATAGGTCGAGTGAATCCTTAGAAGAGTATAAAGAGAGTAGGAGTATACTTAAGAGGGAAATCAGGAGGGCAAAAAGGGGATATATAATAACTTTGGCAAATAGAATTAAGGAGAATCCAAAGGGTTTTTGCAAATATATTAAGGACAAAAGGGTAGCTAGGGAGAGAACAGGGCCCCTCAAAGTTCAGCAAGGCGGCCTTTGTGTGGAACCACAGAAAATGGGGGAGATACTAAATGAATATTTTGCATCAGTATTTACTGTGGAAAAGGATATGGAAGATATAGACTGTAGGGAAATAGATGGTGATATCTTGCAAAATGTCCAGATGACAGTGGAGGAAGTGCTGGATGTCTTGAAATGGTTAAAAGTGGATAAATCCCCAGGATCTGGTCAGGTGTACCCGAGAACACTGTGGGAAGCTAGAGAAGTGATTGCTGGGCTTCTTGCTGAGATATTTGTATCATCGATGGTCACAGGTGAGGTGATGGAAGACTGGAGGTTGGCAAACGTGGTGCCACTGTTTAAGAAGGGCAGTAAAGACAAGCCAGGGAACTATAGACCGGTGAGCCTGACCTCGGTGGTGGGCAAGTTGTTGGAGGGAATCCTGAGGGACAGGATGTATATTTATTTGGAAAGGCAAGGACTAATTCGGGATAGTCAACATGGCTTTTTGCGTGGGAAATCATGTCTCACAACCTTGATTAAGTTTTTTGAAGAAGTAACAAAGAAGATTGATGAGGGCAGAGCAGTAGATGTGATCTATATGGACTTCAGTAAGGCGTTCGACAAGGTTCCCCATGGGAGACTGATTAGCAAGGTTAGATCTCATGGAATACATGCCACAAGGATCGATGCTGAGCCCTCTACTTTTTTGTCATTTACATAAATGATTTGGATGCGAGCAAAAGAGGTACAGTTAGTAAGTTTGCAGATGACACCAAAATTGGAGGTGCAGTGGACAGCGAAGAGAGTTACCTCAGATTACAACAGGATCTGGACCAGATGGGCCAATAGGCTGAGAAGTGGCAGATGGAGTTTAATTCAGATAAATGCGAGGTGCTGCATTTTGGGAAAGCAAATCTTAGCAGGACTTATACACTTAATGGTAAGGTCCTCGGGAGTGTTGCTGAACAAAGAGACCTTGGAGTGTAGGTTCATAGCTCCTTGAAAGTGGAGTTGCTGGTAGATAGGATAGTGAAGAAGGCATTGGTGTGCTTTCCTTTATTGGTCAGAGTATTGAGTACACGAGTTGGGAGGTCATGTTGCAGCTGTACAGGACATTGGTTAGGCCACTGTTGGAATATTGCGTGCAATTCTGGTCTCCTTCCTATTAGAAAGATGTTGTGAAACTTGAAAGGGTTCAGAAAAGACTTACAAGGATGTTCCCTGGGTTGGAGGATCTGAGCTATTGGGAGAGGTTGAACTGGCTGGGGCTGTTTTCCCTGGAGCGTCGGAGGCTGAGGGGTGACCTTATAGAGGTTTACAAAATTATGAGGGGCATTGATAGGGTAAATAGGCAAAGTCTTTTCCCTGGGGTCGGGGAGTCCAGAACTAGAGGGCATAGGTTTAGGGTGAGAATGAAAAGATATAAAAGAGACCTAGGGGGCAACTTTTTCGCACAGAGGGTGGTACGTGTATGGAATGAGCTGCCAGAGGATGTGGTGGAGGCTGGTACAATTGCAACATTTAAGAGGCATTTGGATGGGTATGTGAATAGGAAGGGTTTGGAGGGATATGGGCCGGGTGCTGGCAGGTGGGACTAGATTGGTTTGGGATATCTGGTCGGCATGGATAGGTTGGACCAAAGGGTCTGTTTCTATGCTGTACATCCCTATGACTCTATGACATGCAATCCAACATTGCCTTGTATCACTTCCTGTGGTGATAATGTTTGTTAACTACATACATATTCGGTAATATGCTAATCAGGACACTGCATATGACAAATTACATTGTAGTCATAGAGACAAAGGCTCATAAAACATTAAAATAGGATCAGTTAGGACTACATCCACTGGAGAGTTTAGGGATCTGAAAGAAACATATCAAATTGTAAAAGAGTAAATGCACGAAAGATGTTCCCGATGACTGGAAAGTCGAGAACAGGGATTACAGTCTGAGGATACTGGATAGGCCATTTATGACTGAGATGAGGAGAGAACTCTTTACCCAGAGAGTGGTGAGCTTGTGGAATTCTCTGCCACAGCAAGGAATTGAGTCCAAAACATTGAATGTTTTCAAGAAGGAATTAGATATAGTTCTTAGGCTAAAGTGATCAAAGGGTCTGGGGTGAAAGCAGAAAGAGGGTACTGAGTAGGATAATAAGCCATGATCATATTAAATAGTGGAGCATGCTCAAAGGACTGAATAGCCTCTATCTGTTCCTATTTTCCATGCAATTCTTTAGGCAGGTTGATGGTGCACAAACACTTCCACCTTATGCTAAAATTAAATTCTGGGTGGGAAGCCCGTACAAACATATGAACAAGGAGCAGGTGTAGGGGGTTATTTAACTGGCTGAGCCTGCTCTGCCATTTAATCAGATCATGGCATGTTTAATTTTCAAATCCGTATTCCCACCTGACCCCCTCGATCTCCTTTCACCTTTATTTTAAAACATTCAAGGACTCTGCTGCTATTGTATTTTCAGGAAGCGATCTCCAAAGACTCAAACCCTCTATGAGAATAATGTTGCTTCTTGTCTGCTATAACTGGTCAACAGCTTATTTTAAAATTTTAGAATTTATAATTTGAGACTTTCTCATAAGAGGAATCATCCTCTTTACATCCATCCTGCCATGACACCTCAGGATCTTTTTTTTTAAACAGTCAAGTCACCCACATTTTCCTCTAAACTCCAACAGACATAACCCTAACCTACCTGATCTTTCCTTGTAGGATTTATTTATTTCAGACATTATTCTGGTAAATGTTCTCTGAACTACTTCCAATGTATATTTTAAATAAGGAGACCAATTCTGTAGCAGTGTCCTGTACAACTGAAAAATAACTTTAGAGTTCAATTCCCTATACCAGAAATGATAACATTCTATTAGCTTTCCTGATTGCTTGTTATACCAGCCCTGGGGCACCTAGACCTTTCTGAATCTCAAATTTTTGCAATCCTTCTTCATAATGTGTCATTTTTTCTTCTTCCTACCAAAACAGACAATTACATATATACCCACGTTATACTCCATTTACCAAAACCTTGCCTACTCGCTTAACTGCTCCAGATCTTTTTGCAGCATCCTTATATCTTCAAAACTTACTTTCCCATCTATCTCTGCATCTTGGCAACTTGGCGACTATATCTTCAGTCTCTTCATCCAAGTCATTTATATATAAAGGAAATAGTGAGCTGGCAGCACTTACCCCTGTATTAACCCACAGTCAAGGTCCCTAACCTGACATTGATTGATAAAAGTTATGTGATTACTTAAGAGCCTCAAGTCTGCTACTATTGGGATGAACAGGCCTGTCACCATGAGGAGGAAGTGAGGACTGCAGATGCTGGAGGTCAGAGTCAAGAGTGTGGTGCTGGAAAACCACATCAAGTCAGGCAGCATCCGAGGAGCAGGAGAATCGACGTTTCAGACCAAAGCCCTTCTTCAGGAATGGCTTATGCCCAAAACATTGATTCGCCTGCTCCTCGGATGCTGCCTGACCTGCTGTGTTTTTCCAGCACCACACTCTCGACTCTGTCACCATGAGGCACACCTGATAGGTTGACCTGCCTGTTCAGGCAGCTTGGTAAAAACAAGGACTGCAGATGCTGGAAACCAGAGTCTAGATTAGAGTGGTGCCTGCAGAGTGGAGAGATAAAATCAACAAGGTAAAACTTTCTCCCCACCCCCATCCCCCTCTCATTTATCTCTCCACTCTGCAGGCGCTCTGCCTCTTTTCCTGATGAAGGGCTTTTGCCCGAAACGTCGATTTTCCTGCTCCTCAGATGCTGCCTGACCTGCTGTGCTTTTCCAGCACCACTCTAATCTGTACAGGCAACTTGTCATCTCAGGATGGAGGTATTATGTCTGACGATCAAAGACAATTCGTACCAGCTCAAGGCACCGCACATTGCCCCCTGAAGAAGCCACATCACTGTCCTTGCTTCTAATTTGTCTTTCCCTTCCTGCCTACTTGGTGGCACTGCTGCTGGCCTTTGATTGACTGGGTGGAGCTTGTACCCTTGCGAGCTTGATTGCAAGCTCCATTGGTGGCTGTCTTGCTGGCTGAAGAAACGCGAAATGCCTCAACATCAAGTCTTACTTTAACCATTCCAAGTATACTAATTGGTCGTCTTTGTTAAATACTCACACGAGAACCTGGAGGTCCAGTCTCACCCCTTGCACCAGGGTAACCTTGAGGACCCTAGGACCAAGCAAAACATACGATTACAAAAACATAAATGATCAATAGTTTTTCTAATTAAAAATATTTGTCAAATGCCATCTGCTATACATGTTATAGCACAGCTAAATGATTGTAACTATTTCCTTGAATAAGTATATACACATTCATAAACAATGGCAACTTGGAATATACTTGAATTTGTTTTAGAAAAAGCAGAAACATTTTGATTAGATAACATCACCTGAATGTTTCATTTCCAAAAATCATACGCTATTCATATTTTTCAAGCAGTGGAACTGTAACTGCATACCACAACACCTTTTAAATTAAAAGGATGTTTGCAAAGCATGTAAGAGATAAGAAAATTTGTTACATAATTGTAATGATCATGTGCAGTAAAGAATGAATTGGTTGCTGCAGATCGAAGGTATGGATATATTTTCTTCTTCACACGGCTGATAATATTTGCAAAGTTTCTGATTGTTAAACATTTCTCAGCGAAAACAAAAGATTTTTTTAAGGAATTTTCTCAAAAGTTAAGTGTGCTTAGAATATGAAATTTGCTGTGACAAGTCACCATGCAGGTGAATAACATAAATACCAACAAGGTAAATTAAATGAGAGAGAAAAGAATAAAAGGACATTTTATTAGGTTGGGAGAAGAGAGATTAGACAAGGTATTTTTTAGAGTATTGACGTCAGCACAGATATCTTGAGTTGAATGTCAGTTTTTCTGTTTTAAATACTTTCTATAACTTTAAAGTTTATCAATATCTACAATATGTTAGTTTTATTACATATGTTATTAGTGTTCATAAATCATACATTATGACAACCATCTTTAATAAATCACAAAGAATGTATTCATTCTTTCCAGAAAGAAAAACATTTAAGCAGCAACCTGTGAGACTTAGTAACATTGTGAACAGAGACAGTACAAATTTGGTCTCATTGCAGACATTTGTTGCTAACAGTCTGGAATTTATATTAAATATCTGTATTCCGCTGATTTGGTATTTATGGTAATTGTTCACTTTTTGCATCAACCAAGTATTAAATAAGTGACACAGGTCTTATTTATAAAGGGCACTTCATAGTGGTAACAAGTCCATTCTAATGCAACTATTAGAAGGGAAAATATATTCATCCTGAAAAGTATCTAATTTCAAAGTTTCTGTATTTATTTTCATTTTAAGTACCAATTCCAAATCTATACAAGATCTTCAAATACAACTGAATACTGAGACGTTAAGTTTTGGTTTTCTCCCCCCTTCCCTGTTGTTGGCAATTTGGACACAGTAATTAGCCATTTTAAATAGTTAACTAAATTTATGCTCTATTTTGCAATTTATTTCCCACTTGTTATATGTGGAAGTTTTGGGGAATATTTGGACAATGGCTTATTAGAAGTTTGACATTATCCTTAATTCTATCCATTTTATTCACTGAAACATTTGTTTTAAATTATTGTGATCTTTTACTTCATTGAGAAAACATGCAAAAGGGAAAAGCGAAACAGATAGTAAATGTTAACACATACTTACAGGTCGTCCAATTGTGCCAGGTGGACCTCGAGATCCTGGAGGGCACTAAAATATAAAGAATTATAAATCAAGGTTATATTAAAATGAAAGCAGAGTAGTTTTGTTGCATGTTCTTATTCATGCATAATCTAGGTATATAGTATAAACATCAAAGTTGGATCATGATACCTCAGTGGGGCACATGACTGGACGAGGACCATAATATCCATCTTTGCCACTCGCTCCCATATAAGTTCCCTACAAAAAAGAACAAAATTGAATGGTTTCTGGATCACAAACTTCAAACTTTATTTTGCATTTACAGAACAAAACTAAATAAAACTTATAAAATTAGGTAAAAGTAATTGAGAGAAATGTTTTGATAAAAATCTGTATATTTGAGGTTAGTTTTAATTATGGGGGTGTGATGTTATAGAAACTTAATCTACAAATTTATTTTTTGCTGAGCATGAAAGAACAATGATAAGAAAGTACTATCACGTTGACACTGTTTGCGTATTTTAACGTGATCTATATGATTTTAGCTAAATGAAGTTAAGAGCTCTTTAGAAATAGAATATTCTGATTCTTTTGTACATGTAATGAAATGTTGACAAAGTAGAAAAGACCCTATCAAATGGAAAATAACATACTAGGAAAACCAGCTCTAACCTTGTTTCAGCAATACACATTGCAAAGAATTGTTAAATGTGTTACATCATCAGCACAAATATTTAATTTGTACAGTATTGGAAAAACGCTCAAGGTCATGACCACTTATCTGAAGAATGCAGTCAATAATCTCAACTAATTAATTTCACTAGGTTATTTGAGATGATGGGTCTTAGAAGTATACTTAAAGTCGATTAATGGTCTGCAGAATATGATGGTTCTGAAGGCACTGTGGAAATTTATCACCACAAAAAGCTAATTAATCTATCAGGTGCAATGTCAGATATGACAGATATTCCAGAAATGTGCACAGTTCATCATTATAATGCAGTGAGAAACATTTCAAAAGTTTCTTCAGAAGCCAAATTCAACAGAGTTCATGATAAAACAGATTAGTCAAGGTCCGTGAAATGAACAAACTGAATGGCTTTTACTTATTGCACACTTTGCCAATCTTCTACACATTTTAACTAAATTTGAAACCAATGCAGTTCCATGAACTCTTTCAATAGACAATAAACAATAGGTGCAGGAGTAGGCCATTCGGCCCTTTGAGCCAGCACCACCATTCATCTTGATCATAGCTGATCATCCACAATCAGTATCCCGCTCCTGTCTTATCCCCATACCCCTTGATTACACTATCTTTAAAAACCCTATCCATCTCTTTCTTGAAAGTATCCAGAAACTTGGCCTCCACTGTCTTCTGGGGCAGAGCATTCCATATATCCAACACTCTCTGGGTGAAGAAGTTTCTCCTCAAATCTGTTCTGTTAGATATGGTCAGCAACAAAAAAAGTCATGAATAAAACCATTTCAAGTAAGCAGTAAGG